>NW_005054318.1:7147853-7155019 GCF_000277835.1 Geospiza fortis | reverse complement strand
CTACCACTCAGAGCAGCTATGAACAGTTCCCACAGGAGGATACAGGCCTTTTGTAAGCCTGGAATGCCAAGTAGCTAAGTACAAGTGTCAGTAGCTTCCATAGTCCAGAACACGTGTGGACTATGATCTTCAGGCAAAATTCAAGAGCAGAACCACCACTCTGAAGAGAGTTCCTTTCTGTACTGCCTAGGACCTGCCAAGTCCCCTACCACCAAGAAGTTGTCCCACCAAGCTAATTTCCTACCATTGCTATGGATTCCAGGTCATCATATGCAGGCAAGCAAAAAGTGTAGCAAAGGATAGCCCCTGAAAGGCATCCAAGTTTATATAGTCATAGGATAGGTTTGGGCTGGAGAAGATGTTAAAGATCATCCAGTTCTGATGCCGCTGATAAGGGCAGGGACACCTTCCACTAGAACATGTTGCTTTAAGTTCATCACTGCCAGATATTCCCATTCAAGGCAGTTGATCTTGCATATTTTTGAATAAGTGAGGACTTTACCATACAACGATAGAAGATGCCAGGCTTGCAGGCTTACTTCTGTTTCTAAATGTATTCTTCACTTTAAAGGTCATCATATTTTATTTAGCAGACATTCAAGAAGTGCTTGATCTCATATGCTACACTCTTGATTGAAAGCCTGACTCTGGGAAACAAAATAGATTTATGCTCTTTTGTTTAAATTCTACTTTGTTTTGAGCCATACCTTATTACAATGGGGAAACTTTGAATTGCTATGCTTGTTTTCCATGTTAAAGCCAGGTGAACTTCAGTTTTAGTTCTCTTTTTTAGACGGTCTTTGTCTACTGAATTTAATTTCTTTGAGTTTTGTAGTATTCTAAGTAGCTTTTTGAAGACAGACCAATTTCAAGATTCTAAATTCCAGTGGGGTAATGGAGCACTGCTGTCTTCTGAACTGAGTTTCAGGAATTGGTCCTTTACAGCAAATTTATGAGAGGAATAAAGGTGCTTTGTGTTTGACAACAATACAGGCTTTTCTTTCTTTCTAAAAATTCTTGATTCTGAGAACATTTCTCATCTCACCCATTTTGTGCCCATGGGAACTAATTCTCTTCATTCCTAAACATGATCCAATTGTCTTCCATGTAAGTGCTGTCACCTGAAACTTTGCTGATTCAGGCACAGAATTGTAATTCTTTAATTTCTCAGAAGAGAAATCACCTTATCTCAAGCTATACATCAGGGATCTGACACAACAGAGCAGTGTACTGAATATGGTCTGGTGAGTGCAAAAGTGGCCCACAGACTGCTGACCTTGCCTATTTTCATTGGTGATCTGGAGCCGTAGGATCAGAATAAGATCAAAAGGCCATGTCTGTGTAAGGGTACGTCCATTGTGTAGTCTTTAGACACAGCTGAGCTACTGACAGGAATGACGACAGGTTCAGCACGACCTGAGGCTTGAGAAGGGACCCTTCAGCATGTTCTTCTCGTGAACATTGTGGCTGCAGAAGTATTTACAACTGCCTGGGTACTAGAAAGATTAAGTTTCCCTCTGCAGATGTTACTCTCCTCCCCTTGTGTCAACAGGCTGTTTATGGCCCAGTGCAGAGACTGAACGGCTGTGGTGGTTTGAGATGGTGACACAGGATGAGAGAGCAGCCCAGCCAGCGGAAACACAAGCTCTGCAGATAAATGTTAGAAGAACCTCTCTGGGACTCTAGCAAGGTAACTGCAGCAGTTGTTATCCCTGAGGGCTTCCCTTCTATGTGCATTCCTGAGATGGCCCAGGGGCCTGAGGCTTCATCCTCAGCACAGCACAGCCCGAGGCTCCGTGAGAGGGGCGGCGCTTGAGGCCATCCTGAAAGGTAACACACAGCAGTGCTCACATTCATCCAGGGCATAGCTCACAAATACTGTGACCCTAAGATATTAATATTGAATTTAAATTAAAACATGTGGTGTAGCTCTGCCAAATCTCAGTAAGCAAAATTCTGGTTACACTGGAAGATATTACAGACTCAATCCTGTCCAATTTTACCCTTGGAGTAGCAGGCTCCCCCACTGCTGGTTTAAATAATATCTTTGGAGAGCTTTGAGGGGAAATAGAAAAAAATGCCAACACTCTACTCCATGTTTTCCCTCTTGCTTTTGTCTACACACTACTGTTTCAATTGCAGGTGATAGTGTTACTATTAGTGCTAGGCAAAAGAAATCTTTTGAAATTCTCCACAAAAGTCTGAGAGCAATGCAAAGGTACATGATCTAAAATGTAGTAAGGGTGGGAAAAGCATACAAATCACATGTGCTTAAACCAGATTTTCAAGTAGGCACTTCCAAATGCAAAAGGAGCTGAAAAAACACACTTTTCTGAACTAACTTTTTTAATTTGCAGAATTTGCACTAATTTGTAGAAATAAATCTCTGGAAATAGTCCTATGAGACCAAATAAATTTTCAAATAGGAACTATTTTCAAGTTAATTCTAAAAGAACAGACACACTTGCTATTCTAAAGCTGCTACATGTTGTAATTGTTATCATTAAAACACAAGTTAAACCTCCAAAATCATATTAAAGACTTTAAAATAACCAGGTATTTGCTCTTCTGGGGATTAATACATTTAGAAATCATGAGAAATCTTTCTCCTAAACTGTGGTAGCAAATTTTCAAAAGTGGAAGCTGTTTTGAAAGTGCTTCTCTGAACAATCAACACCAGGGATTGATACTTCATGGAAAGAATGCAAGAATTGGGATGAAACAACAGAATCCACTAATAAAGCTCACCACAAAGTGTTTTACTAATCTGCTATGAATTATATATACTACAGAAATTTCCTGAGTTTAACATCCACCTGCCTGAAAATTGTCACCCAGTAATTAGCAGCTGCCAGACTACATTCATCTGCATGCCTATTTTTAAAGTTCAAAGATAAGTGATGACGCTAATGAGATTTTCTATGGACCATCTTCTTGTGTTCCCTCAAAACATCCTTCATAGAATTAACAAATATACCTCAGAATCATTGTAAGTACTGAGTACACACAAAGAAGGCCAAGAAAAAGTATTTCTTCAAACTATCTAAAGCTACCAAAGAAAGAAATTCTGTGAAAAACCATTGACATAAAATAACTATAGAGCAAACAGAAACAGTCTGTCATGGATCTGGTTAGTGAAGGGTAATAATGACACAACTGCTGTGGGTTAAAAAAAAAGCCTTATACATTTTGGGTCCTATCCTAGGCACCCTATGCTTGAGGGATCATCATATCCTAACCAGATCGTCATGTTCTTTCCCTGCTATTCTCAAAAGTCCATTAGCATGTCCTCTCATTAAACAGACATTAATTTTTCCTCTGATCCATGACATTTACCTCCGACTCTGACATGTTAAATTTCAAGGACACAAAGTCTTTTGTGCTTTCTTTCATGTTGACCCTTATTTTTGCAATAATTCCCCCTTAAACACACCAATCTATCACATAATCCTTCTTGAAAATCCTACTTAAAATGTCTAAAGAAACATTTAGGCAGCAGTGTGTGAAGATCATAGACTGTAATACAGACCAATAATGGTCCAGTATTTCCTTATATTAACTCAATTGCCTTTCATTAGCTAATTTTAGATATCAAGATCTCCAGAGGCTGCCTTATTGTTCTGTTTCTATAGCACCTGGTCCTCAGTTGGAGCTCTCACTAGCAGTGATGCAAATAAAGATTTTGACATACAGATAAGATTTCTAAAGGCTCAAAACCAACCATACAAATAAACAAAAACATAAGAAAATCAGTTATTTTTAAATCTGTCTTACTATTTTGAAGATGACATGTTTTTAACAACACTGACTGATGTAACCATTAATGCTGTTTTGAAGTCAGTATTGGGAGAAATGTTTGTACAAATCAAGTATTCTGACTAATGGAACTGTAGTCGGTGTGTATCCAGCAGATTAGAAGCTTTTCAGCAATGTGCAGAGCATTAATCTTTGGAAAATATTTTTGTTTATTTCTCTTTAGTAGAAGATCTCTAACTGAGTGACTGGGTCAAAGAAGGTACTGGCATTTTATCAAGGGAGGGAGAGTCCAAAACCAGAACAGGAGGAGCCATGGTGAGGAAGCAAGCAGGAAAACCTAGAGACAAAATAATAGTACCCCATGCTGCACAAGCAAGCTTTGTTCACAGCTGTCTCCTTATCAAGGCATTCCACTTCAATACTTATTCACAGATTCAAAGAATGGGGTGTTGAAATTAAGTATCACTCTTAAATACCTAAAGGTCAGACTATAGGGTTAGATGAGCCTGAGCATGACACTGGGACCAGAAAGTCTAATAATACTCTTGAATATAACAATGAAGAAGCAGAGAACCAGGAGAATAATTTATTGAGGTGTTAGATCTGTAAAAATGATGGAAGGGCTGAGAAAACAGCCTTTCAGTGAGAGACACAGGACTTGCACACACTAATAAAAGTCTTACTGCAGAGTAATGAGGTGCCATGTGTCAGCTGACTCACAGTCACCGCCTGGATACTTAGTCTGGGTTTGTGGCCAATGCAAAGCAATTCAAATTAACTCTGCCCTCTTTAAAAGAGGGGAATTGTTCCGTTTGGTTTGTCAAGAAAGAAGCTGGGAAATTATTTCATGCCTGTGTACAAGAATGCTTACAAGTAGAAAAGCCTGAGTACCGAATAGTTCTTTAACTACTGAAAAATTGGAATAATAGCTGTAGATGCAATTAGCTGATGTCCTAAAACACAACAGAAGCAGGGAATTCTCTGAACTGTTGAGCCTTGATATCAAGTCTAAACAACTTCTAGAAAGTCTACCCAAGCACAAGTCTTTAGCTTCATAAAGAGAAGAGCTGAGGCAAATGCACAGTCTGTCAAGCAAAAAGGCCTTGCAGTTTCATTGAGATGGCAAATTTTTGAATCTATTTAAGTTAAAGAGACAAGAAGACCAGATACCACTGCAATCATGTAACCTAACCTGCTGTACAAAAGAGAATCTGTAGAACTCAAATATTCATTGCATGATGGTACTGTCTGTCCTGTTTTCAGATGGGATAGAGTTAATCTCCTTCTTCACAGATGGCACAATCCTGTGTTTGGAATTCAGTATGAGAATAATGTTGATATCACACCAATCTAGTTGTTGCTAAGTAGTGCTTACTCTAAATCAAGGACTTTCCATTTTCCTGTGCTCTGCCTGCAAGCAGGTGCACAAGAAGCCAGGAAAGTGCATAACTGGGACAGCTGATCTGATCAGGCCAAGGGGATATTCTGGACCACTGAATGTTATTTTCAGCACATAACCTGGGGTTGGCTGGGGACATCAACCACTGCTCGGTGATGGGACAGGTACTGGCCAGTGGCTGGTGAGCATTGTCCTGTGTATCGCTTGTTCCTCTTCAGTTTTAGTCCTTTCTCTCACTCCTTCCCAATAAAATTACTATTATAATCATTATTATTATTATAATATTTTGGGTTTTTTCCATTATTAAACAGTTCTTAGCTCAACCTACAAGTTTTTTTCCTTTATTTTTTGATTCTCCTTTCCACTGGGCAGAGCAGCAGTGATGAGAGTCTGTGTGGTACTTTGTTGCTTTGTACTGTACTGGAGTTAAACCATGACACCATCTCAGTTGCATATACTCCAATATCAAACTGTGGATGCAACCACTAGAGGCTGCATTATTGTGTTGCAGACTTGCACACTATATCTGATAGAAGAGCTGCTTCAGAAAGTCAAAGTCTAGGAGTATTTGCCTTTCAGATCTCAAGTTTTTCATCCCCTTCAAAATATCAAAATAAATATGCCACACAGGAAGATATGGTAGGCAGTTTAAGAATGCTAGTGTTTACTAAGTTCAGGTAATAGTGTGATAAGTGTTGCTTTAAAGGTACCACCATCAGCTAATGCAAAAATGAAAATGTAAGATCACACATTTTTAGCAAGAATTAATATTTATACTCAACTATATTTATTTATTATGTAATGTACAAATACAGACAAGAAATTTAATGCATTGGCAGAACAATGTATACCTTTATGTGCTGTAGTAACTGATTATTCATAAGTATTAACAAGGAGAGGAGCAATGAAGTTAAGAGCAAAACAACAGTGGTGACTTTCATTGGAGAAAATAAGGAATGATTAGGACGGAAAAACTACTAAGAGTTAAAAAACTGAAAGAGCATGCAGATAGACACTGCATTCATTCATCTGATTTACTACAACCAGTAAAATAAATATGGCTGACAAGCTTTATTCTTTATGCTAAAGGATCTAGCAAGGATTGCAAAGGGCAGTAACATCTGGGCAGGCTTACAGTTATTTATTTGGACATTTTACAAATGGCAGCAAAAGAGTACCTGCTTACTCAACTGAATTCCCCAAAGAGTTTTAAAACAGAGTAATAAAGAATCACTTATAGAAAGCTAATAACTATCATCAGAGAGGAGTGAAAGAGCCACAGGAGAATTTCAGGGCCAAAAAACAGACTTCTGAAGCTTTCTGCAGGAATCAGCTAGAAGTCCTAAGGGCTTTGAGGCCAAAAGAAACCCCTGTATTCTCAATGCAAGCAACACCATGCTCGTTCAGTGACACCTTGCCAGTGTCCCTTCTGCTGCATCAGTCACAAACGCCACAGCTCCGGATGAGTGTCACCCCTTTTTGCCTTGAGTGATCCTTGTGGCTTTATATTGAAGAACAAAGCGCCTCCTCTGATAGCTCGATTCCTTGAGTACAGAAAAAGCTTTTTAAGAATTTAGATTGAAACGTTACTTAGCCTAAAATTATTTTTGCACGGACCTCTTGGGAACGACAACATTTCTCTTTAGTTCCCTCAAAACTAGACAACGAACTCGTAAAACAGATTAAACTGTTGAAACATAAATTACGTGCTGTGAGGGAAAAGACTGTCTCTGCACCTGCGGGCAGTCCCGGAGGGGACAGTGCGGAGACCTGTCCTGTGGGCTTCAACCTGTTCTCCCCGCTGCCGGGCAGGCACGGCGCCTCACCTTCCCCTGCCCTTGGGTTTTTGTTGTTAAACACTATCCGAACCACACGGCTGGATTCGTCCTGCCTGTCGCTGGGATTACCCAGCCGGCGCCTGTCACCTCCTCTCCCCTCGGGGCTGGGGGAGGACGGACTGAGGGAGGGAGAGAGGGAGGGGGCCGCCATCTTCTCAGGGCGGGCGCCGGTG
>NW_005054318.1:7080071-7147223 GCF_000277835.1 Geospiza fortis | reverse complement strand
GCCCCGCGGGCCCCCCCCCCCCCCCGCCTCTCAGCGCACGGCGGGGCAGGGTCGTCCGCCGCCCTCAGCTGGGGGAGCCTGAGCCGTCGCTTCTCGCTCCTCCTGACGCCCGAGGAGCCCCGATCTGGGCGGTTCCGGCCGCTTTCCTCGTAAATGGGGGTGGGGGAACTTGAACTCTGCAGTCTCCTCTGTCAGCCCCTTTTCACATCTCTACCTGAACCGCCTTGGTCTCTCTAGCTGCCGTGTGGGGCTTCGGCTTTCCCTGTTTGTCCTTTCCCTGAGTGTGTGTCTGCCTGCCTCCGGGCACAGGTGGGATTTAATCCGGTTTCCATTTCCCGCACACAGAAATTTAAACGCACTTCCCCCGGCCATACGGTTTAAGGCAGCTTTCCCTGGGGATCCTCTCCCTCAGGGCCGTGCCCGCTCTTCGGTGTCTGGATCCCGAGCTCCCTCTTCCCTGCCTCCTCCGGGACAGCCGGGCTGCTCGTGCTTGCCGTGAGCCGCTTTTGTCTCGCCCAGAGCCG
Organism: Geospiza fortis; assembly: GCF_000277835.1. Taxonomy (NCBI): domain Eukaryota; kingdom Metazoa; phylum Chordata; class Aves; order Passeriformes; family Thraupidae; genus Geospiza; species Geospiza fortis. Next base: position 7,146,699 of record NW_005054318.1, on the reverse strand, counting down.
GGTGTTTTTCTGTCTTTAAGGATACTCGGAACGTGCCGTTAGACCTGATGGTGAGAGCCCACCCTCCCTCCCACGGGGGATGTCTGCCAGCACTCGGGAGAGGGAGGCTCTTTTTCCTCCTGTTTCAAATCAGAGGGAAATCTGGGACAGGTCTGAACACAGTGAGAGCACATTCCACATCCCAGTCATACACGCACAATGAAATGGGAAGCGTCTGTGTGACTCCCCTAGCAGCTTCTCTGAAGTAACTTGTAAGAGGGGGGAATCTTACTTGTGCTGCAGATTAATTTGCTCCATCTACCTGTTACATCAGTTCTTGCAGTGTGTGTTTAGTTGATTTGTTTTGCAGTAAGCATATATTTTAAAAAGAGCCTCTTCAGCAAAAAGAATCTTGTCAGTTGTTGATGTCCCTTCTTTCAAAAGAACTGCCACTAGCAATGGATTATTAACTTGTCTTAAGTGAACAAAACCCAAGTTAGGTGTTTAAACGCCCTTTTCAGGATTTTCCTGTTTTGCCAGTTCCCAAAACCACTAAAGCAAGGAGTTGAATTCAAAATAATCTTGTTCCTGAGGTAATTTTCTGCCCTGCAAGCTTGCACTTAAATGCCTGGATTTAATTATCCTTTATTAACCCGATAGTCTTAAGATCAACAATTCTGTAACAAAGACAACCTCTTCCTGAATATTTATAGTAATGAATAATTTTAATTGCAAGGTAGAAGTGCTTAATAATTGACTAATACAAGATCGAAGTTGGTATAAACTTTTGAGTCAAAAGCAGTTTTGTGAGATTTAGAGATTTTTATTGCAGTTCTGAAAAGAAATTGTTTTTTCTCTCAAGTCGAATTTAGTGGATTGGTGTTTGATTTTTAATGGAATTCAATCAGAACATTAAATCTTTCTTTGTATCTGCATATTTCTGGTATTAAGTGCTGTCTGCTAGGTTAGTACAAAATTATCTTTAGGAATAATGATGATAAACAATGAGCCTAGTAAAGTTTGGTAGGCAGGAGGTGAGAGATGGCAGAGACTGGTAGTAGTTGTTAGTAGTATTGATCTATCTGGCACTTCTGGCAAAATATCAGCAGTTCCAGCCTGTTTGTGCTGCTGTCTGAAAGCATGTGTGGAAGTGACTACTGAAGCTTTTTCCCTGTGATTTGTCAAGAGCAACAAGTATAGTTTCATAGTTTCAAAATGGTGAAATCTTTTTTTCAGGCTTAGACTTCTTTGGTTTGGAAATCCTCAGGTCCTTTAGCATGATGTGCCTGGTTTTTCAGGTTAAATGTGATTCTTGGATAAAAAGCTGTCTATAAGTTGTGTAATAGAGAAGTCAGGGCTCAGCGCCTTTTCTCTGGGAGGCTGGGCAAGAAGTAGTTCATCAGCTTGTTATGAACTAAAACTTATTAAAGAATGCAACTTAAAATGTTCAGGGAATACAAAGAACCTGTGCATTTCCAGTGGCACTGGTAGCGTGAAGCATTGATTTGCAGAGCACACTGCTCTCTTGCAGCAGGCAGTGCAGTTCTGGGAACTTGGAAGTCTGGCTGTGCATGATTGAGGGAATGTGTTACTTTAAAGCAGTTAATAGGTAAGTTGAAACTGGCTGACTGCTGACTTTGTGTATGCCCTGCTTTGAACAAGCGACTGTAAGAACTAGTTTAACTGAAGACACATTTTTGCTTCCCAGGATATTGTATACATTTATTAAATCAACAAATTAAGTGGTTCATACTGATACTTAGAGGATGTCACTTTACTGCTAGTCCCAGAAAATATGGTTCTGGAATGGAGTATTCACCTGCCTGCATGAAGCCAACTCTGGGCTCCTAAGTCTGGTGCTCCCTTGGGAGCTGGGGAGGCAGGGCAGAAGCACAGGAGGGGGAGGCTGCTGTGACTTGTTAGCCTGAGCTCAGCTGTCCACAAACACAGATATGTTTTCACATCCCATTGGGATGTCTTTTGCACTTAACATGGCTGGCTACTAGTTTTGTAATTCTGTCTTTGTTGATTAGTAGGTATCTAATAGTGTCTTAAAAGTTTAGTTAATGAAGTTTTCCATGGTGGAGTGGAAGAGTTAAGTGAGGAATTCAATAAGATGTTGGACAATTAAGAGTGTATAGTTTATTTGTGTATCTTTGTGGGCAGTGGTATTGCCTTAAATCTGAACTTGGATTAAATGACCTCTGTCAGTTTCACAATATGGTTGATTCTCAGTTGAAAATACTTTCAGTTTTACTGTTTTATATGATTACATACGCTGATTACAGACCATGGATTGTGGCTTTTGAGATCATCAGAAACACCTGCATTGCAGTTTGGGAGCTGGTGCCTGTTCAAACACTTGCAGAAAGAGCATCTGATTCTTTGCTGAATCTGTTTATTTGCTCTCAGTAGTGGAAAAGGAATTAGGGAAGGCGTGTTTGTGGAACACAAAGTGATTTCAAAGGAAAAGGAATCATATAATTTCTTCATTGTTCTCAGATTAGGATGTTGCTTAGCAAAACACTGGGAATATTTAGCGTCTTCTGAAACAAAATTATTAGTGAGCAGTATGTCACAGCCCTTACAGGTTACTGTTTAATCTTTACCAGTGTGATAGTGACTAAGATTAAATAAGTTTTAATTGATAGAGTGCAGGGCATGGTCACATGACTGGGGGAGGGGTTGCTTGAAATCAGTAAACTGGTCTGAGAACTGCAGCCTTTTTAACTGTCTGTTTCTACTAAAGGTCACAGGATCTAAAATTTTGTGGTGACTATTCTTAAACTAAATTGTAATGAAACCTGCAAAGTGGTTCTAATAACTGTGATCATTTTAAAGATTTTTAGAAATTAGTTTAAGGAGTAATTGAATGACTAGAATCTAATTGTGCCACTTTTTTTTTTTTTGAAGCATGAGTTAAGTTTTACAATAAAGTGTGGAAGCGAAGCCCATATTTCTGTTCTGACTGTTCATTGGGATCCAGTGCTGGACCAAGTAATTAGGATAGGTAGCAGTTTTGCAGACTAATATGTAAACAGAGAGTAGCAGACAGTCCCTGTGCTGAAGACATTTCCATCTATGTCAGGATTGAGGTATTTAGTACAAATTAGTACGAAATTTACTCAGCTACTTAAATTTCACTGCATGCACAGATTTCCGTGTGAAGGGAGGAGAATGGAAACACTGAGAGAAGTTCAATAGGTTACTGGAACACCTCCACATCACAGTGGCACTTGCCACTGGAGTAAATGTGTCCTAAAAAGTAGAGAGGACAAACGTGGGGGCAATATGTAAAGTGTACAACCAGAAGAAACAGTGTAGTGGTACCAAAGGTGGTTTTAGTTCTCTGGATAGAAATAGATTTCAATTGCTTACAGTCTATTTAAAAACCACTCTCAAGGAATTTTTGTCAAAGCTGAGGAATTAAAGGCATAACTTGTAATTTCAGGTCTCTACTTGCCTTTGTTTTGTGGGTCCCATTCCATAATGATTATACCTCAACAATTCTGTTATTTTACACTTTCAAAGATTTTTTTTTCAATTACCACTCCTACAAATGCAGCATGTCATTTCTGTATCAAAAGCTTTTCTTTCTCACTGTCATTTATAATGCAATTTTCTATCAGAAATGGCAACATCTTCTTGCCACCTAAGGCAATCCACAGTTTTCAGCTGGCTTGGAGTGGTGTAAGGGATCGATGTTTATTGAATTTGATTCCCTCCTATATGGTACAATTCTGTAGCATGCTCTTCTGCATTTTGGTTCTGCAAAGCTAACAAGGGGGAGATGTAATAACAGCTTGGTGAGTCTGGATACATGAATGCACCTGTATATTTACTTTTTGCTTGCTACATTTATAGGACTGGATTATGTTTTCCTATATATGATTATTCTTTGCATTTCAAAGTTACATGAAGAGAGTGATTCACTATAGTTTGAGAAGCAGTAGGAAATGTCATATACTGTAGTTAATTTTAAGAAATTTACTATGTTTCTTGTATATTTATTTTTATTAAAATATATCTTTATGCCCTTTAGTAGAGCATATTTGCTCTTTAGTACAACAGCATGCTCTTTAGTAGAACATATTTGCACACTTTCCTTTCCTCATTACTAAATACAATTCCACAAATACATGTTGTTTAAAATGTTTTTTGTGTTCCTTTCTGGAATCATGATTCTCTGTCATCAGCATCCAGAGATTTCTGGAAAAGTCATTATAACACAAAAGCCGTGGTGATTTCAAAAGGAGTGTGGGAATTGTTTTCTTTTTGAGAGGAATATAGAGGATGAAAATTGCAGAAATACAGGAGCTAAACTGTACTGCTTCAGCTGGAACTTTGTACATACTTTCAGGTAGCCAGTTTCAACTTTAAACCTTTAACATCAACATGCAGTCAGTTAAAACAATGTCAAACTACAAAAAAAGATTTCTGTGCACCTTACCTTAGTGCATTTGGTGATGGATCTGCTTCACATTACCAAATGCTCCCATTCCTCCTAAGAACATGAATGAAAATTATAGATTTATAAAGAAAGATATGTACCTTTCTGAAGTATTTTACTAATTGGGGGTTTTGTGTTTTGAGTTTTCCATAATGTTGGTGTATTTTTCAGAAGCATCTTATCGGAATCTAGTGTACTTCATGCTGATGCTAGAAGAGGGTAATGTAGAAAGTGGCTACTTCTGCTTAGGTTTAACCCACCTTCACTTTCTCTTCATGTTGTTCTCTGTATACTATAATATGCAGCAATGGTAGGTAAAGGTGAATAAAGGTGAAGCCTTTATTCTGAAAGACATTGCAAAGTCACAGGACAAAAGCCTAATCCCTGCTCCAGAGTTCTTACAGTCCACATGTCAAGTGGATCTGGTTGATGAATACAGATGGAGAAATGCAAGAAAACTTAGTGCACCTGACTAGTGTAGAGTGTTAGTAGCTGAACCACTGTGAAGTGCTTTCTTTTTATTCATATGTGTTGGAATAGTGGCTATTAAACACTTAGTTCAACTCTTAAATCTGTGATTGTTTTGTAATTTTCACCTTCCATGTGTGACAGTATGTGCATGCATTACATACAGCCATTCACTGTGTAAGCTCCAGCACTGCACCTTCTGAGCCTCATTCTAGACAGCCCACACGATCTGTCTGCTCCAGTTTCCCAGAAACAGCCTTTCCACTTAAAGCTCCACAAAAGTTGGGTCTAGCCTTGTTTAGGCTGACTCTTCCCCCTCTTGTCTTGGGTATCAAGCTTCCCTATGCTTTCAAAGTGTTTACGGTCTCCTCATCTTTCTTAATGTCTTGTACCTCCTTTGCTACAGCAATTATTGGTGCTTTGTCCCAGCTCTGTGGAGGTCCCTGCCTTGGCCCAGCCCTGTCCAAGGTACTGGAGCAATGGCTGGACCTCAGGTGGGCTTCGTGCTAAGGTGAAATGACTCTCATGGGTGGGCCAGTGGTGAGAGCCTTCACTTGTTTTCAGCCCTTGCTTTCTCCAAATAAATCTTATTTTCTTTGTGAAGTTGCTAGAGAGGGAAGAAGTCATGTTATAGTCAGGCATCTGTCATGGCAAGCCAAGATGTTGACTTAGTATAAGGAAACAGATGCTGGAGGGGCTAATGTGAGAATCACTGGTTTAAAGGAAGGAATCAAGTTGTGGAAACAAGTGAACTGTTTATTGAATAGTAGGGGCTGAATTAATTATGTACTAAAAGCAAAACAAAGAAATTAAAAGCAAAGCACACACACACACATATATATATAGGGAAAAAAATCATTCAACTGAGAGCTGGTGAGGTCGATAGAACTGAAGAGTGCGTGTACTAAAGCCTGAAAAATGTTCATTAAATATTCTAGGAAAGGGCAAAATTATGGGAAAATCTACAGACTTGGAACACCCCAGGAAGAATGTCACAAATTATCTGAGCCTGTCAGACATGTGAAGAAAAAGCCAGATATTCAGAGGAAGGTTTTGTTTTAAACAATATGTGTAAAGATAAAAGATAAATTTGCAAAAGTCAAGTTTCTTTAGGAGTGACAGGAGGCAGTAAAGAAAACAAAAATGCTTTTAAGCACATAGAATTGCAAAGAGAAAAAGAAGACATAATCTGCAGTTAGAATGTAGTCATATTAAAGATAATGTAGGTATTGCCAAATCTAAACAAGTGCTATGCTGCAATTTTTGAGCTCAAAGTCTGGGAGAAGGTAGAATGGATGGCAGGAATAGAGATGCAAGTAAGCAAGGCAATAAACAAAATTGTGAGCTTAATGCACTCAGTTTGTTGGGGCTGGTTGACTTATTTCCCAGGATACTGAAAGAACTAAGATGGTAACTAGCAAATATTTCTGACAAATCCTCTGAAGACTAGCTTGATATCTGATGTAGCACAGAGGGTTAAAAAGGCAGGGATGGAAAGAAGAGGAGAAATATTTACAATCTAAAAAAAAAATATTGCAATGAATGCAAAAATGCAGACCATGACTGTTAAATTGAGGAGAGGTGCTCTTACTCAAAGATTGTAAGTGTTCCTGGACGAGTGGCAAACAAATACTGGTTCCCCTCCTGCTTCCAGAAATGCTTGAAAAACAATTACCACTGCTATTCAAGGAGACAGTGCTTTCACATTTGTAGCATAGTCAAATGTGCAAGAGGTTCCCAATAGGAGAAATTGTGTGTCTCCTTATTTACTCTTTCAGCAGTGCTGGAAGCTGCTAATGGGAAATCAGAATTACTGAGAATCATACTTGTAAAGCTGTACAAAGTGGTTATACCCAGGTTTCATATAGCATTAAAATCTCTCCTTTGGTCCATTTTAACTGAGACAATTTTTTTTTTCTTTAACCCAGCTGGAAAATGTAGTTCTAGTTATGGGGCAAGCAGAAGTTTGAAGTTTGTACTATTAACTTTATTGCAAATTAAGGGCAGGACTTCTCTTTTTTTTGGTAGCCTTTTCCCACACAGTCTCATGTTTGTTAGCACGAAGCTTAAACTGTTCTGCATGCAAAATGCTTACTGTTTGTGTAGCTGCTCTTAGTGGGGACAGAGACATCAGCTCAAAGAGTTTTAGTATTTGAGATGAGATTTTCTGTGATTAAGGTTACCACAAGTTTCTTTTGTTTTGACTAAATCTAGACTTCTTTTCTGAAGTTTACATCAATCTGGGGATTAAGTGGTCAAGGAAATTTGGCTGGGAAGCAACAAAAAATGGTAACACAAGAAAGGGAAGACTCACAAAGTAATGGGCACCTGAAATGTTTAAGAGGTAACATGGACATCAGTCAAATGTGAAGAACAAGAAAAGGAAATTTGAATTAAAAACTAATTGAGAGATTGAGAGAGTTATTCAGAAGCAGAAGCACTGCGATGGCATATGAGGAATTGAAGGGTCAGGAATTGCCACTTGGGGAGGAGCATTAAGGAGGGGATAAGGAAATGCATAAGAAGTCTGAGGAAGTTCAGAGAAATTGGAATTGACAGGAACTGCAAAGGAAGAGTGACACTGTTCACACAGGAAGTAGGATGAAGACACAGGCCTGAGAACGTGGGGGCAGGGCTAATGTGAAAAGGGTCAGTGTTGCAAGGAGGCGGGCAGGAATATAGGGAAGGGGTAGTGGTGGAGGACAGGGAATAGTGGTGATCTCTTAGTTATATCCTACTGTGTAGTTTAGGAATGGAAGAAGAGTTCTGTAAGTTCCTCAGAAAATGGGATGTAATTAAGAATTATGCAGACTTTATGAGATATTACTCATATCTCAATTTTATTTGGAAAGAGAAAATAATTTACCTTACAGGGGGGAATTTATTGATGGAGGAACTGAGGTACAGCATTGTAACTGAATAGGCTTTTTCTTATGAGCAATGGAGCTTTGCAGGAAATTAGCTTGGGTGGTGTGATTCAGTACTTTTCATCTCAAGTAGTAGGCTTTGTTTTCAAGTGAGTAGGTGTTGGACAGAATTTGAAAAATGTGCTTCTTTGTGCGTGTGAACTCTGCTTCACAAAAATATTTACTATGTAAGTGACATACTGTGCAGTAAAGTGTTTTTCTTTGGAGTATATTCTTTAAGAAGTGGCTGTAAAAGTTAACATGAAAGAAGCTATAGTATAAATTCTAGCATCTGACTTGTTAAACCAAGAAGAAATAGGAAACTGAGAGAGAAGGCTGAAACTCTGCTCCTTGTGTCTTGGAGCAGTGTGGTGTTCAGAACCATCTGCTGTTTGTGGACCCCTCAGCTAGCCCTGATTAAAGATCAGATTATCAATGTAGTTCTAGCCTGAAATCTATAATTCTGTCTAGGCATTATGCTAAGTATGCATGTAGATACATCAAAACAGCTGAAGTGATTAGAGCTGAACAAACTATTTCCACATTCCTGAAAGCTTTGTACTACGTTTAAAAAGCACATAGGAAGGGAAAAATGGTAGTGAAGGGATGTGGATGTTCTTACAGATTATTTTCTCATGTTTTATGATTTCTGTTCATTGTTAATGACAGATTTCTTTCCTAGAATATGCAATTTCAAGGAATTTTAGGCTGTATTCTAGGGAAGTCAACTCAGAAACAAATGCATGAAGTAATCATTTTAAGCCCCTTCAATCAACCAGGATTACTGTTTGGCTATTGCAATAGGAATAGAAATTTCCCTAGCATTTGCAAACACAGAGCCCCTGCTCCGTAGTCACATGCAAAACATGCAGTATGGAGTTTTGCAAAGCACATGTTTTTAATTATTTGTTTATTTTCCAGCACTGTAGGTGTATGTTACACAACAATAGAAAAAATGCCAGCAGAGTTCTCCCACACTCTGAGCTCCACGTAGACTAGATGCTGATTGTGTTGATGAGAATAGCATTGAAGAAGCAACAAAGTAGTAAATCTTTCTTAAGCTGCTTTTTGTTCAGTTTCATTCATTCTTCTGCTTAGTTCACTCTCTTCTGTTATTTAAATGTCTGGATATAGATGATAAGCTTTTCTTATGAGTATTTCCAGCCCAGTCTGTTTTAGGGATGGAGTCGTGCTTGCCACTGCCTTCCCTGTCCCCCAGGCCATACGGATGTGGCACTGGTGCAAGGACACACCGTGCTTGGTTACATATAGATTCAGGCATTTGTCTCTTTTGCTTCAATCAGTTGATTCAGTAGCTCTTTTCTATTTCATTTAAGAACAACAGAGGTTCTGATAGGCCTGGACATGCTTCTCTGTTCTAAAATGCTTCAATTTTAAATGCAGAAGTTCTTTGTCTTAGGTAACAGTTGTGTATGAATTTACCTTCCTAATCTAAATTGATGATACAGGGAAGTACCATCTGTTCCATTCTAGAGATACCTTCCATGACATGAACTCTCTCATTATTTTGGCCAAGTCCACTCTAGGGATAAAGCTTTTATTTTTGCATCAATATTATGTAAATGAGTATTGTATCTCTACTGTTTGGTGCACTAATAATTGCGTCACTTAAGATTCACTTACACTTTGAGGCAGCTGTCCCTAGTGACAGGAATGTTTGAACTGTAATTTTAGTTATACTTAAAGCTGCTGAAATTCCAGTAGAATTTCAGATCATTGCTTTCAAGATTGTAAGAGCGTCCTGTGATTTCTGTGTTGAGCACCTGAAATGAATGGCAGTTCAGATGCATTCTTGCATTTAAGTGTATTGATACTGAGATAATGCAGAGATTTTCAAAAGTATAGTGAATTACAGAGAAGTTGGAATGCAATTCACAGGCTGAAGTCTGAAAGCCACTACAGAACAGCAATAATTTTATAATGTTTCAAGAGAAATAAGTTATATAAGTTATATCGTTTGACACTGGGTTTTATGTAGAATAATAATATAGCATTAGTGTTATAGGTAGATGCTGTTAATAAATTTCTACCCCGATAATAGAGAGATGATGTCCAATGTGCTGGTGTACCTCTGATGAACCTTATTTTGACAGGTGGTTCTGTATGTCCCTAGGAATAGTTGGTTCATTTGAGGTGATTTGTCTTACTCTCCTGAAGTCCCCTCTAGATATCTCTGCCGTTCTTTGTCGGGGGAATATGGCATCCTCAGACTTTCAGGTGTATCACAAACTAGGTAGAGTTTGTGTGCCTTCTATTCCCTTTCAGAATGGACACCTTGTATGTGTGTGCCAGAGATGTTTGTGACACCGATTTATTATTTATATCTGTTACGAAGCTCTCAGAGGCCTGTTGAGACTGAAGTTCAATTTTACTGTGTTGCTGTAGACTCTTCTCTCTTCTAGGCTAGTTGCTTGTCCCTAAAATTATTGGATACCTAAAGAAGAAAAAGTCAAAGGAGTGTTGGATGTGGAGGGATAGACCAGTTTATGACATCCAGCTGATCTGTGTACATGCTGAAAACATTCTCATTTTTAGCATAAAGTACATCATACATAGGGGGAAATGTAGCTGTTTCATTTTTCATTGTTTTATAGGGATTGTGAGAGGATTGTCTGCCTGGTTCAAGTAGAGGTTTGGAAGACTACAAATACCAAATTAGACCACTAATATGGGAACTTTTGAGTATCTGGAAAGTGTTTTGATTTGTTAATTGCTCTCATAAATAACTAAAAATTCTCTTTTCAGAAAGCTTATCACATGCAGAATAAAAGGGCATTATGTTCTGCAAAGATTAATTCTTGTTGCCTCTGATGGTGTCTAAAAAGATTTAATACCAGGGAAAAGAGTTCCTGAATTAAAAAATCTGGGAAATCCCATCAGCCAGCTCATCATGATGCTGTTGAATGATAAAAGTGTGAGGATCAGCCTCTTCCAACAACTGGATTCCAAACATGAACGGCTTTGATGGATGCTGACAGCAGACAGAAATGCAAAAATATGAAGCTAGAAAAAAGAATCTTGCAGGGTGAGGACCAGAGAATTTTGGCATGGGTAAAGGGTTGGTAAATCTTAGTGGTCCATTTAAGACAATCATCATTGGAACTTTAATCCTGTTACTTATGTTACTTTATTTTACATGGTGATATATCTTAGGATGTTGAAGCATGTAATATTAAATAAATGGAGATGGATATCAAGAATTGGCTACTGCAACTGAAAAAATAAACAACAATTAAATATTAAATATGGGAGTTTATTTTACATCCCCTCTGTTTATAAATGAGCAACTGTAAAGATTAAGTGCATCATCTATTACATTACTTAGGAGATCTGTATTTAAAGTCCAGTCATCTCATCTTTGAAAGCAGATAGCTGCAGTGTTGGAGAAGGAAAGTATATTTCTCAGTGTAAAAATTTGTTAATGCAGGAGGTGGATGTGTTCTGGACAAATAGTTGGCATAAGCAGCTTCCATTCTTTCTCTAAGCATGAGATTTTATTTCACAGAAATGCTTGATGTCTGTTTCCTAGTTGAGTATCTGTTGCATTTCTAACTTTTTGTAGTGAGGGAAGCCTGTGGAAATCAATTAATACACAGATACAGCACCTGTTAGTGTGAAACACTCATTTAGTGACTTGTATTAATGATGTAACATTTTGTATCTCTGAACTTCTGATTTAGGATTTCTCTTCTGACAGAAGTAGTCTGTTAGAGAATTCTGGTTTTTAGGCATCCCTTCTTTGTATTAATAAATGCATTGTACAAAGTCATCATGTTCAAGTCTGGTTTTATACACAACAGAGAGCAGTGCCAAATTCTCCCATTGTTTACCTTTGCAGCAGAATTACCTTGCACTTTCACGTATTAATTTCCCAAAGTACATTAGTGTTACTTTTTTCCACCGTGCATATCCTTAGCTCAAGAGTTTACTACATTCTTCTGCCAAATACACCAGTGCTTGTTTAAACAGATTGCCTTGGCATTGGGCCCTCAAGAACCATGAGCCCAGATGCTGGAGAAATAATGCTTTTGTGGAAAGGGACTTTTCAGAGATTATTCTGCCATAAACTCTGTCCTTTTTTTTGCAGGTTTGTCTCTGAACCTTCAGTCTCTTTAGCTGACGGGTCTCACAGCAAAGAGCTCATTGATACAAATTAACTGTCATAGCTGCTGCAGTTTTTCAAATAGCTACTGCCCCAAGTAAAGTAATTGCCCCAAATTCAAGCATTTTTAAATTACTGTTGTTCTAGGATCCGTTCAGAAGCTACAATGCCTTGCCCCAGACTATGCCTGTGAGGGTTTTTTTACACCCTTTGTATCAGTCCCTCTGTGAATGTGCAAGGTGATCAGTGGAAGGAAACTGGAGAGGGTTTAGAAAAGAAACTAATACATTGAAGGAGGAAAGACATAAGAGTAGGAGAATGGAAAGAGGATTCTGGAGGATAACATAATTTAGGAAGTTTTTTTACCACCCTCTGTAACAGAGAATTGGATTGAAGCCAGTGGTGTTGACAGTTCGTTTCTAGTAGAAAAATAACAAGTTGAGACAGAATGTCTGTGGATATCTCTGATCTTTTGAGTTAGCAAGGATTAATTACAGCGAATATCAGATTGCCTGTAAAGATACAGGAGAAAAGCCAAACTATTGTGGTTCCTGGATACAAGTATAAAAAATTTGCTGTTGTTAATTTTTAAACAAGAGCAGTCCAGTGAGGCACAAGAACCCTGTCTTGTTCTGCTATCTCTACAATAACTACCTGATTGCCTCTCTTTTCCTTAACTGACCCAGTTTCTTCCTGTGGCCTTTTGTTTTTGGGAAGGATGTTCCTATATGTGTTCAGCCTCTGCAGCAGCCTCTGGCATTATTACTTATTCTGAAATACTGGAATGGATGAAGTACAGGATTTATGATTGTTGAGTAGACTAATGTTTTAAAGTAAATTGCTAAAATTAAGAGTGAGATTTGATTTTGTTTGAAAGAACGAGTGTTAAGATAACTGTGTATAATAAATCAAAAATCAGTGTGTTCATATTTTTTTGTATATTTGTCTGTTAGATGCCCAGTATGGAGAACATGTAGGTTCCTGACTCTAGGATATTTTTTCTAATGACACAAGATTTATTTCCCAAAATTTTGTTACTGCTTTAGCAGTACTTCCAAGCATTTGTTGTTGTTGTTCCAATGGACTCTTTATTTTATGAAATGGTAATCCAGTTCTATGAATACTTTCAGCAAAACCCCATCCAAATAGCTGAAAATGTGAAATAGTTACTTTTACACTTTCCAAAAGGAAACTGCTGTGGGTAAGAAGGAAGGAATGTGTTAGAGATTTGGAACTGTTTTAGATGCAAAATAAAGTAAAGGTGATGGCTGACTCCTTCCTCTTCCTCTGTCCCTATTTCCCATGGATTAGTTTTTTTCTTTCCCTTGCCTGGAATGAGAAAATTTGGCTTCTTGTTTCTCTTGAGAATAGCCTGTTGGGCTATGCAGTGTTTATGGTTGAGACTATATCAGTCTTTTGTTTTTAAACTCATTACTGGAAACTGGGAGATTATCCTGGGGAAGGATGTGTACGTGCTTTTCCTTGCTTGCTGCCCCGAACATCTGCTGTTGGCTGCTCCTGATAGAGGATATCAGGTTAAATGCAGTGTTGATCTGATCCAGTATGGCTGTTTTTCTATTCCTTCAAAAATAATTAATTATTTTCTGGGTCACAAAGAAAAAGACACTGGTGTGAGGACACTTGCATAAGATAAAGACACAGACTTCTGCTGTAAGTTTGGCACAAAAGATGTTTAATGAACCACTAGAGCGTGGGGACTCTCCACTTATGCTGCTCCTGCCCTGGTTTTCCCCATACCCTTTGGCTCTATAAAAGGTGCCAAAATAATCTCTGGGATGTTCAGTTTCTGAGTTTCTGTCTTCCTGCTTTTTTTCCTCCCTCAGTTAAATATGCTAATAATAGAACAGTTGTTTCTCCTCTCTCCACTGAAAAGGGCAAATAAAACATTCATCTTTTATGCCAGCCATCTATATTGCACAGATCTATTTAGACAATATAGATTGGGGGATTGATACCAATCTTTTTATTTTCTAAGGTTTTTTGGGGGGGAAGCAGCATAATTAAATGTTTGAAAATTGCAAATCCTGGTGAGCTTAAATCTTTCTAGGCAATGTGAAACAGACTTAAGCAGAACTACTACTATTACTACTGTTATTATTATTAATTAGAATGAAGCATACAGAGTAGGATGTAGAATAACATTTCAGGATGTTTCAGTAATCTCAGACTGATTTCTTCAGGGTAAGATGGATTTGGTTCTAATTAGTTGACACATTTTACTGTTCAAAGTAAAAACTTTCGAAGCAGTGAAAATGGAAATTGACCTTTGGCAAGTGAAACTGGACCTTGTTCCTACATGTGGAAAAAAGCTTTGCCACTTATCACTGCTAGCTTGAGTCCTCTATGCTGTGTTCTTTTGAAAATCTACATTTGATTGTAATATGCTTGTTCCTCTCCCTGGTGTACTTCTGACTGAAAAGTAATTTACCTTAAAAATGGTTTCATCAGATTGCCATCAGAAATCACATGAAAGTAAATGAACAAAAGATATAAATACTGTATTTGGAAAAAAGATTGCACAGACAAGGACACACAAGAAGGTCACTTTTGAGTTTCTGTTTCAGTTCACGTGCATAACACCACTTCCACAACAGTGTGACTTCTTGTCTTATGTACTGTAGAGAATTCCCACCCCTCTCCCCCCTTAAAGTCAAAGCTATATTTACTGTTTTTAACAAAAGAGCAGTCCGAGTGCTCATCAGTAGAAGCTGAGTGGGACTATGAAAACTATTTATATGGCCTCATAATCTCAGTTGTGCTGAAACAAATGCTAGAATAAGAAGTCTTGCCAGTCTTACAAAAGAGTTTTTTGAGGCAAAACTAGAAATGTTACCTGAGAGGACAAACTGATCCCACCATGTGAAATACATTGTCACTTTTCTTCTTGATCAGGAGTTTACTGGGCATTTTTAAGTGAATTAAAAGAAATGCTAGCATATGCAACATCCACAGCCATTTTAAAATGTCCTGCTCCTGAAACTACTGAGACTGCACCAAGAAGTTGAATTAGAGTGCATTTTGGTGCATGTGTGTGCATTGGTATAATATGTGTATATTTATGAAACAAGCAGAAGATTAGAAATGTGAACTGTAGTGAAGCTACAGCTGGATTTGAACTGATTTCCCAGTGCTAAGATATGGACAAAGAAAAGGACAAGGAAATATGAAGAACAACACTAAAGACAAGGAGCTGACATTTCCCAGTTTTATCCTGAAATTACTCCTTTGAAACACCAAATGTGAATAAACACCAATGCTGTTCAATTAAACAAAGGCAAAGTCTTCCTCTCCATTTTTTGGTCTGTAAGCAAGAGTGAAATACAGTATTAAAGATGCAAAGCTTTTCAGTATTTTGTCCATTAGTTGTAGGCACACATAGGCGCTCTTAAATGTCACACACTATGAGAAGATTGCACCAAGAAAGGGAGGAGTGGACAAAACGTCCTGCAGCAGCAAGTATAGTTACATTGCTACAGCTGGAAACATAGTAATTGTATTTCATAAATGTATCCAGATCCCTCTTCAAAAGGCTAGATATTTGTTATCCTTTGTTTCCTGTTTGGAAAGCTTTTCAGAACTGATTTTCCCCCCCAATTTCTACTAGTGGTTTGTTAAAGTTCAGGTACAGCTTTGCACTGACACAGCTGAAAAGACAGGCAGGGGATGAAGAGAGGACCCAAGAAAGCCTGACCTGTATAGTTTCAACACATTAAGGTTTTAGGTTTTGCTTGTTGTGTTGTCCTCGATACCATCAGTGGGGTATCTACCCTTAGCCTTTGTTTTTAATTTTTATGTGGACCAGCTGTCTGAAATGGGTTGATGCTTGTCACTGGTGTATTAGGGGCATTAGCTGCCATTTCTGTTGGACTCTGTGCTGTGCCTTGTGGATTTGTTTCTCTGCTGCCTGATCTGGTGAAAGTGGAAGTTGGTTGAGAGACATTTCAAACTAAAATGATGGCCTTAGATAAGGAAGTGAATTTGAGGTTTTTTTCCTTGCTGGGAGTTTGTGCTTTCTCACTGTGGCAGTCTTGGGCCAGAGGATTTTATGAATCCATAGATCTGTCTGGATCCCTGATCATGGTAATACAATTAATCCCATGCATGTATCCTTCTGGCATTTCTCTTCCTTAAGAATTATCTCCCCCAAACTAAAGTGCAGAGATTTAAATTTTCTCAGCTGTACACACAAATCTAAGACTTGGCTGAAAATTGAATTTGTAAGTTTAAGTCTCTGGCTGTCAGCCTTCTCTTTGGACTGTTGCTCATATTGCTTTGAGTTGGAGACATTCCTTTCACTTGTACTCCAAGAGGGTGACTGCTCTTTGATGCAGTCATCAGTGAAATAATTTCTCTGTATTCAGCTGATTGGAGGGTGCTTTTCTGAGGTTATTTTTAGAAATCACCAAATATACAGTGAGGGAATTCACTTCATGTACTCCCATCCAAACAGGTGACTAATCTAACCTTGGAGATCACACGAGATACAGACTTGTACTAGATGGAATTCAAATTGCTGAGGAGGGTGAACAGATCTGTCATGGCTTTTATGGGCTTGCTTAGATTGTTTTATTTTCCCCTTCCTCTGTACTTCAGCATTCCCGGTGAAAAGGCCTCTGCACTCTCCTGCTGATATGTTTCAGATGTGAACTGTAAAGATGCTGGAGGTAAAGCCTCCAGTGGATATAGCAGTACCATGATGCTGTAAACATTAATGTTAAGGCATAGTTGGAATTGCTTGGTTTCCATGGAGTGCTGTGAAGATTTTGTTCATCTATTTGTGGTCTAAATAGATTCAGTTTAAGAATACTCCCAGAATCAGGGGGCTTAATATTTCTTTTTGCATTCACTGTGTTAAAATAATTGGATCGACTCCTAGGGGCTGACTTTTCCACATAAAACAATGCTAGGTCAGATGTGCAGCTGCTGCAATTCATTGAAATGTTTTGAATGAAAACTGGAATTAATTTGGTGTGTTTTCTTTGCTCTATCATGTATCATGCTAAACAGCTCTTGGAATAATACAATTTGTAGTGTTCAGTATTGTTTTTCAGTGGGGTCTAGAGATACCCCATCTCTGGAACATATATTTTCTTCAAGTTTCACAACTTTTTTTAAAAATTAATTTGTGTAACCATAGTTCTGCTTCTCCTTTCTGGAACAATTCTACATTTTTGAGTCTGCTCATATTTCACTTCAGTAAGCAAAATGATTACCTGCTTTTACTTCTTTCTTTGAAACAAATTGATTATAAGTGTTTGAGCATTCTGGGCAAGATTTAAACTTGAATTTTATATAGTGTTGGGGAAAGCTTAGCCTAGTGTTAAACTGTGTGAAAGATATTTGAGAGATATGCAATTTATTTTGCTCAGCATAGCAGTTAGAAAGTTCATATAGTTGAGAAAGCAATTAACTAAATTATCTAGGAAAAATGAAACTAAATTCCATGTTCAATATTCTGCCTAAGGAAGCGATATAGCTCATTTCTTTAGCAACATCAGAATATACAATGGGTGAAAACTGTTTTAAGCTTCTTTAATAATTTAGCATGGAAAGATGATACTGTGTAAATTGTTTCCTGCAGAGTTTACATGATGCTGGTCTCCAGCCAAAGATGGGAGGAGGTGTTTTTTCAGGCAAGGGGACAGAATAGGTTGTATGGATGGGGGTACAAGCAAATAGCAAGTAATTTGTTAATTATAGAAATAAAGTTAACTATGTAATAGTTGTAAGTACAGCAGGTTTCCAGGGCAGAAATTTCCCAAAGGACAGTCCACTATTATGTTTTTCTCTTTTTTTAGGCTCTGGATGTTGACCGAACTGTTCTCTATAAAATGAAGAAATCTGTCAAAGCCATAAACTTATCTGGTCTGGGTAAGTACATAATTCCTATTAGTAAATATTGGTGAAATTAGAAGATTTAAGCAGTCAGATGCCATACTGAATCAGAAAGAGTTGTATGGGTAACTCTGAGAAGAGAAATATGTGCATTTTAAATGGAAATCTTGAACTAGCTGTTTGATCATGACCTCAGTAAGGATGAGGTGTTGTGGGGTAGCTAAACCTCACTTGCCGCCCTACTGGTACCAAGTGGTAAAGCTGTGCTCTCGTCTTTCCGCTGGCTGTGCACTCCCTGCTCCTTCTGTCATGCCTGCTGCTTGGCAAATCCCTGGATGAGTTTTTAAGCTTGTCTAAATCTGCATATGCAGTGAGATCAATTCAATTGGGATTAGATGAGCACCTGAAGTGGTCGGGCCATGTGTATGTATCATCAAGAGAGGAGGGTGTGGGGAGGTGAAATTACTCTGGCAGCAATAAGAATATACCTTGGCTCTACTGCTTTGTGAAACCTCAGTCTCCCTGGTGGCTTCCACTTATGTATGTTGAGAACTTCATGACAAGAGGGAACTGATGAGCTGCAACTTTTTATTGTCATCATGTAAAAAATCAGATATTTTTCATGCAATGCTGTATAAAATATAAAGAACTATTGCTGCATGCATTTTTAAATGTATGTTGTTCTCTCAGAATTGTGTATGTTTATCTTCTTTGAAAAAATAACTGAAGCTTTTATTTTTGTGGATCAGCAGCATTTTGTGAATAAGAAACAGCATTTGTTTTTGTGGATAAGAAACAGCATTTGTTTGGCTTTTGTTCTCAGTGTGCTGTTCATAGCAATTAGAGCTAACAAAACCTATATTAAATGTAAAATAGATAGGCCTGTCAACCTTGGAGAGCCACCAATACATGGCAGAACTTGTGGCCATGTTGGTGTTCAGACAAGGTTAGAACAAGAACTGCTGTTGTGGTATAATTCATCTCCAGTAATTGAAAGGAAGTTCCTTGTTGAATATAATAAAGCCTTTCTCTTTGGATTGTGGAGGGTTCAGTTTAAGATTTATCAGGAGCTGTTTCATTGATTTGGCATCCTTTCTTCTCTTCTTTTTCTTGCTTGGCTGGGTTTTTTTGGCTGTTGAGTTTTTTTAACATTTTATTCTAGAGTGCTAGGCTATGCCTCATAATCAGAGTACCTGTTAGAACATTGTAGCAAATCACTAGTCTTTGCATGAAATCAGTACCTTGCCCATGTTTTAAATTTGTGCTGCCCACCCAGTCTTGACAAGAAAGGTTTGGAGGCTTCTTCCACCAGCAGAAACATCACTAACCAAGCCACTTTTCAGCCCCTGGGGTTTCTTTTAACAAAACAAACCCCATGGTCCCTCACTCAGAAGAGTGACTGGATTTTTACTATAGGTTCCCTAAATAGTTAATGATGTTATAATAAAATAATGTTTTGTCTTTCTTTTTTAATGTGAGTTTAGAAACCGTAATTAAGGATTACATAGTGACTCTCAATTTGTACATAGCTTGGGTTCTTACTTAAAGAAAGCCTCTAAATCCTCAAAACTGGATCAAGTTTCTTTTTTTTATTTCATAGCTTTTGTTTGTAGAGAAACTTTAAAAATTCACCAGGAAAACACCATAGGACAGGTAGAGTGTTTTGGAGGGCTCCATCAGAAAAGTAGATTTTTGTGTTCTTCAGAAGCACTTTGGGGGTACTAGCTCAGTTAATAGTACTGCTGCAAAAAACTATCATCAGCATTCTGGGGAATGTCTTAGAATCCAGAAGAGCAGTCCCCAGGATGCTGGGGCATAGAAGACTCCTGGTGATGCCATGTGGAATGGGTGCCATGCTTGTTTCCTAAGGTAAAAATTCAGCATGGCTCAGCTACTGGTTGCACATCTAACCGTAAGACTTAATGGTAGCAGCCTTTTCACCTTGATTTCATGCAGGGGCACCTTTCTCTTTTTGCTGTAGGGGTTGTAGCCTGAGCTCTTCTCTCACCTAAGCTAAGCTGGGTGCAGGAAGCAGCAAAAATGCAGAAAGCAGTGTGGAAATAACAAACCTTACTGGGTAGATGTGAGATCTAAAGGAGCTGTGACCTGCCACATCCTCATTTTTGCTGTCTGTGCCAGTTCACTGAAAGCTTGTTCATGTGTATATATGTCACACAATAGAATTAGTTGAACATCCTTACTTCATCCTACAGCAAAAATTTTGCTAAGTGCTCAGCCCTTGCTGTTGATGCTGAGGAAAATTAGTAACTTTCAGTGCTAGTACTCAGTTTTAAAATTTAATAGCTATCTGAAAACTATCTGTCACAGGCTGCAAATTCAAGTGCTCAAGTTAAAAACTTGTAGAATTAATGCTGTTTGTGTAATTCCCATTCTGCACATACATGATGTCAGTCTTTAATTACATAGTGTTATACCACTACTGCACAGGGTTTTAGTTTCATATACTGGAAATTAGAGAAAATTTGTAGCTGTTTAGGAAACAAATATCTTGAATGGCATTCCAGATAGGATGCATGAACAGAGGTTTTCTTTTAGTCTGGAGCATGGTTATATAACCAATTCACTGAAATTTGGGAAAGGACATTATATCAAAAATACTTTGGATATTAAACATGTTTATGTGTAAAAATGGGCTTGAAATGAAACTGAATCATTGCTTGTTTAAACAGACTAATCCTCTCTAAATAATCTTCAGGGTTTATGCTAGTCTCATGTAATGACCAAGACAGTCTTTGTCCTTATTAATGCATAATTGTTTTCTAGGGTGGGGAGTTTTGTTTTTTTTTCCCTGACTTGCTTTGAAGCTTTAGAAAATGTCTACAGCTAGAATAAGAAATAGGCAATGTTAGCTTTCTCAAGTGGCAACTTGGTGTGCTTTGTCCACATGCTCAAGCATGATATGGTCACTAAATCTGAGTTCAGAAAAACTTGTTTCTGTTTTATTCCATGGGTCAGGTTGACTTTTGGCAAAGGGACTTTTTATGCCTCTCTATATAGGCAAGTAACCTGGTGACCTAGGAGTAAATCACTTGGGCAGAGTAGTTAAGACACTCAGATTTCCTTTATATTTGAAATTATTTTATGCCCTGATTTCCTCTCATGCCCTGGGCTGAATAACCCCCCCAACATGTGCAGCTCAAAGCTTTCTGAACATTGATGTTAGATGTGTGCTGCATGAATTGTCCTGGTGTAGCCCAGGACCACTGGATGATTTCTAGGGCAGAGCTTCTGGTTTTGTTGTCTCAGAAAGGAATCTGGTTGTCATGAACCAGAACTGCTTTCAAAACTGAACTGGCCTGTGGTAAATGCAGATTGCTAGGATTTGTTTCAAATCCCCACTGCTGCCCTGAATTGGAGAACTAACATAGATGTGGTTTGTCCTCCTCTGCAACATGCTTTATAGTCCTTTTTCCTAGGATATATGACCCAAGGATATTTGATCTCTTGCCTTCTGTTATAGAGATCCAAGACTCTGCCAGCACACTTTAGCTCCTCTGCTTCTTTGTCAGCACACAGTAAAGCATAATAGCACGCAGTTAAAATAAGAAAGTGTTAATAAAAGACTAAAATCTGAAAGTTCATTATAGGAGTTGGGAGTTGTTATGAGGTCTATGCTATAGTGCAGAAATATTATGGGTCTTTCCAGGATGTCAGATGTTTGTCTTGTCTTGGCACATTGTCATTTGTACATGTGGATAGGTACATGCAAACTGGAATTAGTGAGATATGCCATACTTCTGGCATATCAGTGTTAAAGTGTAAATAATGGCTGGTTTTTGTATCAAGTAAACATTTTTAGCAATAACTCTGGAAAGCTTTTTTTTTAAAAAAAACCCATAAATTGTGAATATCAATAACCTTTTATCTGCTGATGATATCTTCATGTTTTGCTCTTTTTGAAGCTCATGTGGAAAATGAAGAACAGTATACACAAGCACTCGAGAAGTTTGGTGGCAACTGTGTTTGCAGGGATGACCCAGATTTGGGAACAGCGTTTTTAAAATTTTCTGTGTTTACAAAGGAATTAACTGCACTCTTCAAAAATTTGGTAAGAATTACTTAAGAAAAACGTGTTGGGATTTTAAAGCCAAAAGCTGTATTTTGGTATTATAACAGCTCTTTGTATTGAAGACAATTTGTGTTTTAGCAACCACTGTTCTTACAAAATTCTCAGCTTATGAAAATATCTCATGTCCTAGGTTTTCCCCTTGCAGAAGTCAAAACTCAACCCAAACCAAAGAAACCAGAAAAAAAACCACCACAACATAAAAACACAACAAACCCCCCTCTTCCAACACTTCTCACTCCTAAAAGCTTCCCACAATAGTTATAACATACATTATAAAACACATCTCAATTTGCTTTAAAATGTGAAACCAGCAAAACCCAACTTGATTTACTGCGTGATCACGATGTTTTACTTTACTTTTTCCCACTTTCCATTTGTATTTGTAAAGGGAGATTTTAGTGGCCCTGGAAGAGAGCATTTTTGCTTCTCAGTGAAATGAGTCAGGGAAACAAATCAAGCAAAATGCTAAAACAACAGTAGCATCCATTGGGGACCAATCCTACAGCCGAAGCCAGTAAGTCTTAAAAGCCTCTTTGGTGAGCCAAATGGGATGGAGCCAAATGGAAGAACAGGATTTTTCATTATAAATGGAGAATTTTCAGCCTCAATTTCACATTAATCAGAGGGTGCAAAAAGGGCAGATTCTGATTACATCCTTGGAGGTAGAGCTATCCCATATCTCAAGTACCAAATTTACTTGAATTCACAGAACTCTTATACCAGGGGCTAGGAAGGGGAAATGACCCAGATTCCCAGGAGCATTTAAAAGTCTGTGTCTGCTGAAATCAATGGCATGAAGGCACATCAAACGCTTTTGTGAGTCTAGACCAAATGTCTGTAGTTTGCAGCCAGCTGGTCATAATCACTTCTTTGGGGAATGTTTCCAGCTGATAGGATTTAGGGCAGTACCATTCACTCCTGATGCTGTCCTGTCTTTTTATCCAATCATGGTATTGATGAATACAGCCACGAATGTATTTATCAACAATGAAATGTATTGCATATTGGTTATATTGGTTTGAACTTCTTTGGATGTACAAATACTATCTGAGATTATGTATCAGAAGAGGCATCCTGATTCAGTGGGAGTCAGTTATCCCAAGTCTCTCATGCAGAGGCAGGCAGCTCCTATGGAAAGGAAAATTGAATGGATCTTCTAATTGATACCTTCTGTTGACACAAATCCCCTCTCTATCATATATTAATTGCAGTATGATGAATTCATTAGGCAAATGGATCTGGGAAATGTGATATTTAAGTGGTTTTAAAAAGCAATCTGCTAAAAGCTACACTCCCTCCCCAGAAAAATCTTTCAATGTATTGCATTTCAAGGATACTTTTTAAGGCTAGGTGTTGCTTTTTTACCAAAAATCTTAGCTATTTGTTCTCTTAAGACCAGAAACTATTATTTTTGCAAAATGTTTCTGACAAGAATAAATTTTCTTCCATGCTTTGGAAAGGAAAAATAACCAAAATATGTATTTATGGGATGTTAGAATGGATGTTTTTGTTACCTTTTGTTATCTACCTAAGTGTTTTGTGTGTCTTCTCCAAGGAATATTTGTAGTTCTTTTTGCTGTGTACTGTTTTTTTTTAGTAACAGCTATGTCCTTTTGCTTCAGTTTGTGTGTATAAGAAGAGGCTATGTCATAAGAAAGTAGCTAAGTCTGTAGCTTTTCTCAGTTTGTGGTTCTTATTTTCTCTGTTTTTGAAGGGAAGAGTAATTTTGCATAGGCATGAATATAATTTCTGTTTTCAATATTGCAGTAGCATAGGCACCTTCTCTCTTTATTACTGCCTGGTGAAGAGCGAGTCTCTGTAAAGTTCTGCTCCTTCCTGATATGCCTCATATTGTTGGGATTTGAAGCTTTTTGTTTTTTCTTGACTAGCAAAGGAGACCTAAAGGTTCTTGAATTTGGTGTCTCAATGAGAAAATAGTTTCCTCCAGAAAGAAATACATATGAAAAAAAGATGTGACCTTTATTATTGCTTGTAAATGCCATATTTATGAAAAAGAAATCTAGAATAACAAAAAATTATAGCCTTATATAGCTTTGCCTATTAGAAGTTAATGCCACTAGAAAAAATGTTTAGTAACTGGTCATTTTGAAAATCTGTTTATAATTTCAGTGTTTGAGGTCTAGTTTTCTAGAAGGTTACAAGGGTATTGACCAGTATAAAAGTTTCTGTACAGGAATTGGAAAGAATTTGGGGTGTATTTTGTTTAAGTCGTAGCCATATGTGCATTCTCAAAATGAGGTGACCTATCAAATCTGAATGCTTTCAACATAATGGTATTAAAAACAGGCCTCTACTTTGGTGTTTCCTTGTAGCCCTCCACATGTTTTGGTTGTACATGTTTTCATTAAAAATGTAGCCAGGGCCATGCAACAGCAACCTGCTCCTGTTGAAAAAACATTCTGAAAGGTACTTTTTAAATAGACCTATCTCTGGAGTTTCACAGGGTGCTGAATTTCCACAGAAGATTTTAACTGAAGTGGATGGGGAATGTGCAAGGAAGTGAGAGGACATGTTCAGACTGGAACAGATGCCAAAGCTATTAACACTGGCAAAGCTTTAGGGCTACTGTCAGGTTTTGCTTTGTCATATATTTTACTTTTGTTTCTAGAAGCTGATCTGTTCTGTCAGCTCTTGGCCTGGATGGCATTTAGAGCTGTAGCTCTAAAGTCCTTCTGCACAGAGATTTTCCTTAAACTTGTCCTTTGTAAGGTAGAGGAAAGCCATTATAAAGATGTTCTGCTTTAACTGAAGTTTCAGGTGCATGTTTTCTCTAATAATTTTTAAAGTTTCCCAAAAGACTTTGAAGTTTTTATGGACTTATGAAGGCAATAGTGTTTTAAAGCATTTCAATAACAGATGAAGTGTTTTTGTTTTTAATCCTAAAACCTCTATACTTACTATTCAAGTTAAAGTCTTGAGGTTTTTATAAATTTGCTATGCTGCTTTTATGTGTGCACTTTAAAATAGTGCATAAAATTAAAAAAGAACCCACCCTAACCTTTGTAGTTTTACTTCATTTCTGAAGGGATTTATAAATTCACCTTCAAGAAATGAATTTATATTTACTGTGTACAAGATCCTTGTAACCACTCATTTTAGCCATTCTAGCATTATTTCGATCACTTTGTGATACATACTATGCAATTATTTTCTCTTGCCAAAGTTCTGATATAAATGTAAAAGTTTTTTTTTTCAACTTCTGTTTTTTAAGAAGATTGAGCAATCAGTTTGTCTTTTTTGGTAGTGAGAGATCTGAAAATGCTAGAGGCCATTTTCAGAGATAAGGTACTACATTTTGTGACGAGCACAATATTGCTGTTGATGGCAACCTTGTTACTAACTCCTAATAGACTTAGGCCACCCGCTAGAGTAGGCAGTGCTCCCAGATGGTTAAGGTCTGTATGCTTGTAGTGTTAATTATTATTCCTTCTTAAGTATAGTGCCAAGGGATAAAGGTGTGAGTCTTAATATGAAAAATGTTAGGACCAGGAAAGGCTCATTGCAATATGCTTGCACTTTAAATATTTTCTCCTTTAAATCCTGTTAAATTTCTGCACTGAAAAGAAATAAACTCTGGTTGTGCATTTTTGTCAACACTTCTTGGAAAGGGGTTTGATCTGTGAAGATGAAGTAGCTATTTAACAAATACCATTTTCTGTATTTGTTGTTATACTTACTTTTTTCCTTTATTTTTCATTTATATAAATTTAAAGCTAATGAAACATGCTGCATTGAGAGGAGTGGATCTGATATTTCCACTCTGTGGAAGACAGCTAGAACTAAGAGATTTTATTTCCTATTAATAATCCTTGGAGTTTTAGTCACAAAAAATGGAAGAACAGCAGTGGTATTTTTCTGACCATATGCTCTTGCTTTACTTACTTTTTTAAATGTAAGAAGAAAGAAAAATTGCTTAACTGTAAAAGGTAACAGCAAAAGTGAAGGAATTATCTTTTCTGTATTATGTAATGAACTTGAAAAATTTATGCCCAGAATTTTCTTTATTTAGACCAAGGTGTTAAAACACAATATTTGGTGCCTGAACCTTCGCAAACATATTTTTGTTTATAAGGACTTGCTGAAGCTCCTGAGAAAACTCTACATGTTTGCAATTGGAGTATTATATATGGAGCTTAATGATTTAAGTTGTGCCCTTTCAGTTTTTCACCAGTACACTTGAGGAAAACTTGGCTAACAGTGTGAGTTAAAAAAGAGTACTCTTTGATTTATGCTTGTAGAGATATAAACCAAGATGTAATAATTCCTCCTGAGAAGCATGAGTTCAGCTCTACCTGGAATCAAGTCTTTATTTTTTTGCCAAAGGTTATTGATCCAACTGGAGGAAATTCAGAGGACAGTAATAAAACGTGATTAGGGCTTCAATAGGTAGGTTTATGAAGAAAGTTTAAAAGAATGTTTACTTCACAGATAACTCTGATTGTGGAGGAGGAAAATAATAAATTGTGTATAAATGGAATCTCACTCTGAAAATGTTAGGTGAAGTGTCCCAGAGAAAGTGATAGAAGCCTACCACTTCGGTCTTTCAACCTAGGTTAGAAAATGTGCACTCTGGAGTTCTCCACTGGCAAGGAAGAAGGGCTAGAATAACCCCAAGCCACTTCCTTTTCTTTTGCAGCTCTTCATTTTATGCTTTTCAGATTTCCCATGAAATACTTCCTAATAGCAAGTTCCCAGTTTGGGGTTTGCATGTTAGTGCTAATAATGGGGCTGATGCTGAGTAGTCCATGGTGGCCACACTTGGTATCTTGTGTGAAGGCATTTTTGTAGGCAGCTCCATATGGACACTTAGTGGTGCTCAGCTCCCGTTCTGCTGGAGTCATTTTCCCTGTGGGTGGTGGGTGATGTCCCAGCTCAGCCACACCTGTGCTGTAGGGGAAAGGGGGTGAGGACAGGAGAAGGGCAGCGCTGTGTCCTTGTGTGTGAGGGGAAGGCACAGTGCAAAGATGAAAGTTACACCAGTCTTTGTTACACATTTTTCTGAAGTCTTGGGGGTAGATGCTAAACCTTAAAGTTTAGACAAACAGTGTCTCATCTGTACAATGCCCATCTGTGGATGCTCTGATTTTCACTTTCTCCCTGCTGTGTTGATTGGCCTTGTCCTACTAAGCTCATGTCACTAAGAAAATTATTGGAAACTATTAAATCCAATAGCTCTTGCCTTAAAAAATTGAAAGTAACTTAAACAATGATTTGTCAGCAGCCAGTACTGCCATCACCTGTACACACACAAGCTCACTGATGGTTGAGAAGCCCACAGCCAAGTACAGGGACTGCATCTAAGATTTAGTAATGACAATAGGAGACATATCATACTGCTCAACTGCCTGAATTTTAGTTTAAACTGAAAAAGTTTTAAGTTCTGCATGTTAACAAATACCATTTTCTGTATGCATGTTAAGAAAAGTATTTAACTTCTGAAGTATACTGGAAAGGTTTTTTTTCCTTTTGGATTGGATTTAGCAGACAAAATCTACAGAAGTACTGTGGGCACCAGTATACAAAGCTCTTGGGGAAAAGAGCTTTATGTTAATCAGGAGGGCTGGCAAACAGTGAATTTAAATGTTTAATCAAAGGTCTTGAACCACTTGAACATCTTTCCCCTTTACAAATGCTGGCTTGCTTGTTGCCTCTACCAGCACTTCTGGCAGCTATGTGTTTTGTTTATATGTTCTCTCCCCTGCCATTTCTTCTTCTCTAAGCCTTCTCCAACTTAGGAAGTTTTAATTTTTTTACACTGTCATCTTGTTGGAAACTGTCAGAGGAAAACTGCAAGTGCCAAAGCAGCAAAGTTGGAAGTGGAAACGAGGTCAACTATTTTTTTTTCCTTTCTTTGTTTTTTAACCATGTGAAATGTGCTAGTGTTCCTCTGAGACAGGATGACATTAATTTCTGTGAAGCTTTCTTGCACCTTTGTGTATTTTTAAAGCACATTTTAAAACATAAAGGAGTCAAAATGTAGAGTCCATTGCATATGTTCTAGCTCCTTGTACTCTGCACATATTACTGCATCTCTGTATGCCAAAAATGGGTCTATATTTTTAGATAGTTCCGCTTATGCTTCTCAAGAAAGAGGGGAAAAACATGTAAGATCTTTCATCTGCATACTGCTTGCTGACTTATAAATATGAGGGAGTATGATTCATCTAACTGGGCTAATAATGACAAGTTCATGTATTATGTATATTTACTTTTGTTACAAATAGAATAGGAGCATAGGGAATACAATAGACTGATGGTAATGTACAGGTGATAGCACACAGAAGGAATGAATTTGAATAGGCAAACAGTCTCTAAACTTTTAAAAAGAATGTAGAGTTTTTCTCTTGTTTTTGGGTTTTTTTTTAAGTTGCTTTGGACTCCAGGCCTCATGGTGTGAAATTCTAGCAAATGTCCATAACTATTTTGGAGTCTGATTGATGTTTACACATTAGTATGTTTGGGATAATACTTCAGATGGTTTATTTTTTTACAACTTAAAGAAAAATCAGTTGTCTTTAGTGTGCTGCTGAGAAATGCTTTGTTCTTTATTCCTGTGTACTGAATTTGAAGAATAATGAAATGGAGGCTATGGAAGTATTGACCCTTAAGTTAGACATTTGACTACATCATACTCATAAAATAGACTAACAAAGTAGAAAACTTCACATGGAAAGATACCTTGAAAGAGACCTCTTCTCTTTTCCACCTGAGTAACCATTCTGGATGTGCACTTACAGCTTCTAGAAATTTTGGAGGTCTTTTATGTAGGTGTTGTGCAGTTTAAACCTTTGCACTTACCCCTGTATCTGTAATTTTATTACCTTTGGGATTGGTTGTGTTGATATATGCATGTGGTAGTACTGCTGAGGACTTAGGAGGTGGATGGTTTCCAGTGCTGCCAGCTAAGCATGTGTACATGTTGTTCATTCAGTTTTTACAGGAAGTATTTAAAAAAAACAACCCCAATACAGAGCTGAAATATAACTTGTTGATTCTGAAGGGCTGTGGTTGGGTCCTGCAGCTTGTTGGGGAGGAAGAAAAGTAGGGTGGAGGAGGGGAAATATGATTTGTGTTAAGAGTTTGAAAGACCAGATTTTCTGTATTTCTTTAGCTTTTCCATGCAGAGACAATCTGTGTAACCTTTAAAACTGATGAAGGTTTACTTTGACAAAGTAAATGCTGTAAGGTAGTTTCTTTGAGGAGGAGAGACGGGGACAGTGGGGCTTTGCTGGTTTGTTTTAACAAAAACTGCTACATATCGCATAGTCTGTTCTAGTGAGGCCACCAAGTAACTACAGGGTGATAATATTTTGTATTTTACAGTTCTGGGAAGACTGAAGCATCCATAATTGGAATTATTTTTTTCCTTGAAATTTTATTATTCTTTCATCTCTGGGTGGGTTGCACTAAAGGGGACTTTGACATCCCTGACATTATTCCTTAGAAGTAAAATCATTTGTTCCTACATGATGCCAAGTTCTTTCTGTAATTGGAACATTTGAAATCCATCTTCATGTAGAGATTTCAGAGCTTCTTGGGAAAAAAATCGCATTTTAAAAGAACACCATAAAATACCAAAAAAAAGTAACTCATCCAAGGGCATGAACTGCTGAACATCCACTTTTGCTGAACTGCTGCAAAAGTTATTCTGATTTTTTTTCCCTTTGTGTTATTCAAAAGTATTTTGGGTTTTGCTCCTCAGAGCAACCAATCCTTTTGAATAGTTAGTTTAAATTCTCTGCCTAGATATTATGGTCCATACCTTGAATGTTTTCCCTGAATCATAAAGGATTTGATATACAATCTTTTCCTAGATGTCTTATTCCTACAGTCTTTCTTTGTTCTTTTTACTTACTAAAATATTATCATAGAGATATTTAACAAAAATCATTATTATTTTATCACTGTCTTAATTTGAAATAATTTTTATCTTCTTGAAGTACTTATTTTCTCTTGAATTACTTGCATGCTGAAGCCCTCATTAAAATCTTATTTCAAAGTTTGCATGAGATAAATAAGGCAGATGTACTGCTTTTTAAAAACAAACGGAAAATATTGGAATGGTGGCTATTTTACAGGCCAGCATTCTTTGTCTTTATAACTCTGTCAGAGTTAGATGCTGTGTATTGGGAGAGTAGCAGATATGCTTTATGGAATAGGTCTGAAGAAGCTAGAACATAAACAAGGTTAATATAAAATATGCTCATGAACTTAAAATTATCAGTGCTAAAAAACTGTATACATCTGTCCATAAAATTTAAATGGGGAAATAAGGCAATGTAAAAATTAGTGTTCTTATTTTGCAGACACTGTTGGATGAGGTATTTATAATCAGCAGTAATTCTGGAGGTTTCCTGCTGGTTTGGGTTATAGTGTTTCCAGAGTGAGTTTAATTAACTTGTGTTGCTTTCGTCTTTGATTATTGGCTGTGCTGATAAACATTTCCATAAGGCAGGGACAGAAAAATAATATGTAAGATTTCCTTGTGGAACTTGCTGAAATGTGTGGATTAAGACAGTTTACGTTATGTGTCTAAATATATTAACTGATTTGGTGTAATTTTCTTGTTACAGATTCAGAATATGAACAACATAATCACTTTTCCATTGGACAGTTTGCTGAAGGGAGACCTGAAAGGAGTCAAAGGGGTATGTCTTTCCTCCTATTAATGTATAGGATTGTTGTTGGTACAGTAGATACATTTAGCAAGTGTATTAATCTTATGTGTTGGAAGCTGTAGGATGCTCAAGTAATATATTAGCTCAATAAACAAGACTGTGGGGGTTTTGTTTGTTTTTTGGGTTTTTTTGTGAATCAAGTCATCCTTTCTGTTTGTGCATTCACATACCTCATGTTCTTGAGTGTGTATACAAAACAACATTTGAGAAGCTTTAAAAGCAGGCCTGAGATGCAGAAGATAAGAAGATTCAGATATTTACTTAGTTAAGGGTAGTACTATATTTTTAAGGATTTTTAGCATACTAAACTTACCTGGAAGTATTAAGAAACACAGATTAGACTGTATGAGCATAGGATTTTTTTTAAGAAGAAGAAATCTATTTGTTTATGCCCGAAGGACATTTCCTCTTTGAAATAACAGCAACTTAAGACTCAAATGATGATATGTTTATGATAAATTTCAGAGCCTATGGCGAGCAAACTTACTTACAAAGCTTTTGCTTTGTTTACTAGTGAGCAAACAGGAAGTGACTGGCAGCTATTGTTCTAGGACACTGAAGGAAGGAGAAAAATATGTACATAGACTAAAAATGGTTTCTGTAAATTACTGGAGCATAAATAGATTATTTAATAAGATAGTCTTATTGTCTTTGTGTTGTTTGCTTACTACATTTCACTCGTGTTTTTCTCTATGTCAGAATAAATGCATTTATTACAATACAGTGTTTCCCCACTGCCTTGAGAATATAATCAAATGCTACTTTGGTTAATTTAATAATTATCTCAATCATTAATTAATATGTAAGAATTAGTTCTTAATCTGTAGTTGCAAAGATTTTCCAGTGTCTGACAGTTGTAGTTGTCTGTTCTCTTGAACTTCATCAAAATTTCAGCTCTTGCATTTTTAGACATCAGTGAAATAACTTTACAACTTGTTAAAATAATTTTATCCAAATTACCTTATTTAGAGGAAAGAAGATAAAGGAATTTGGAATGTAAGTAATTCAGAATTCTCACGGAATTAGTTATGCTGAGCCATAAGGTCTATACTGTTCCCATTAAGTCTGGAAATTTGATTTTTTTAAACTTTAGTGTGATGAATCAAGTTCTTAGCCAAGGCTATACCACAGCCTGGAGACAGGGACTTTTTTCCAGTATAGGCAGAGATTGAATGATGAGAAAGCAGTTACTTTGATTAATTGCATAGTGTGGTCTTGGGATAGATAACATGTTGTTATACCTTTTAAGGAGTAAAATGGAGCTGTGAAAATCATAGTAAAGAGCATCCTAGAGATGCTTTTAAAAACATGGGTGTTTTAATTCTCTTTGTAAGATTAGTTTTCCTATGTGCAAGATTGCTTTTGCACAACCCTTCAAAGAGAGAGTGAAGTCCCTTATTCTAGTAGGCACTGCAAGGTGCCAAGGTGTGTCTTCATTGTTAGAGCCACAGTGTTTTTCATGTAAATAGCTGGTTGTTATTTTTTCTCTTTTCTTGACAGGACCTGAAAAAACCATTTGATAAAGCTTGGAAGGACTATGAAACAAAAGTGTATGTATTTTTAAACTTTTATTTAAGAGGGAAATGTAACTGAAATCTGTAGAGGTTATTACTTATTGCTGAGGTTGAATGTTCTCAGCAGGTGCAGCATATATTATAAGTGGATGTACACCTATCTGAAGCTTGTGAGTTGTGTCTTATGTTGTGGATCTAACCCTACTTAGCATAAGCCACTTGTTTGAAGTTACCAGATACACTGTTTAAACAAACAGCTATAAAATAAGTTTATAAAAACTGGAATTTTATATCTAGCTAAATAAATGGAATGAGTCAACAAAGCTCAACATCTAATATCAAACACAATTTATTCTGGTTCCTAGTAAATCTTAAGTGGTTCAGTGTCCTGCATCAGAGACAGCTGTTTCCAGGGTTGGCCAGGTCAATTGTATCAGTACAGCTGACAGTCTCTGAAGTAGAATTTTGTAGTGAGTTTTATTCCACATTACAGTATTACCTGGACTGACTATCAGTTTTGTGTCACATGTTCAGTGTCTTTGTTCTTCTGAAATAATGCTGCCTTGCATCAGACCATCTCTGATGATACATGTCCAGAAGAATCATGTATGATGACACTATTTATAAGAAATAACTTGCAGATCCACAGCCAACTAGACAGGCTGAAAATCCAGCACCATTTATGTATTTTTTTAATTGCACAAAGTTATAGTGCAGTAGTTATACACTTAGTCTGTCTGAAGTCTTCAGAAATTATTCCTGTATCTGGTTTACCCACAAAAGCAACCAGTTAGCTAAATTTCATTATTCCTTTTGTGAATAACAATGAGAATGGTCTAGTTATTGCTTTCTAGCATCAAATTGTGAGGAAGACCTGTGTGGCTTTTGGTTTTTGAAGCTGCCTAGCTATAGGTAGATTTTCATAAAAGGACATTCTGAAATACTGAGATAAACCTCTGGTCTGATACTAAATCCATAGAAGATTGTGTTGGCTCCAGTGTTTTATGTTTCTGACACCGGTGAGCAGTCTCATTTGGTGCCATTCCAGTTATTGACTATTAAGGTAATTAAAATTTCTAATCATTGCCTATGTAGTAGTTGATCTCTGAGGTGGGCCTTAAAGAATAATCCTATAATTTAGTCTGCTGTTGTCTAGCACTGCTTGATTGCTGGATTTGAAAGCTTGTTTACTTGTGTGTGAGTATTCATACTGACAACCCACGAAGTTTATGTGCCGAATTTAAAATAAATTTGTGCACTGCTGGGACATACACCAAGAGGAATGTTACTACTGGACCAAGACCTCTAGTGCTTTTAGGATTTCTGATCTAATATGCACTAGGATGAGTGTGTTGAAGTGATGTAAGGATTTGTGCTTGATCATCAGTTTGTTCAGAGCTGGCATTTCAGAGTTGGATATACTAGAAATATTTTCAGTTGTTATTTAATTTAATTAAGTAATTGCGAAGTAAGAAATCCCCTTAGAAAATGTATTTGTGTATTTGGGGATTTTCATTTGAGGTTATGGACATGTTGGAAATGTTATTTTGTGTGCTGTGTCATTCAGGATCTGAAAACGTGATGCTGACAATGTGTTTTCTGTCTGTGGCATTGAATCCATTGCTGCTTGTATGATATAATGAGATTTTTTCTTTTTCTTTCAACTTGCAATCCTTTAGAAAACCTTTTTTATGACTTTGCTTTCAAGTAAGACACTTGGGTTTTGATCTGAAACGGGTTTCCTTTTTCCAGTTGCAGTTACGTCTACTTTCTGCAAGATTTTTTAACAAATGAAGCAGACCTACTTGACAATGCTCTTTTCTAAGCCATTTACATGTCAGGTTATTCAACATGCAAAATTTGAAGGTAGCAAACATTTATCAGAAATTTTTTCAGATCCATGAACCATTTTTTTGGTATTTCTAAGTGGTGGGCTGGTACAATTACTGAGTGCTGCATTTTTTTAAGTGGCTAGATGAAAGCTCCACATCAATATTTTGAAGTTTTAAGCTCTTAGTCTAGTCTGTTGGACTCCTTGACTTTGATATAGACCAAAGGATCATCTGCTTGAGGCTTAGGATAGAGAGCCTGGGAATTCTGTGTCAATTCTTTCAAATTATGGGCTGCTTTTTTTTTTT
The DNA here is from genome assembly GCF_000277835.1 of Geospiza fortis. NCBI lineage: Eukaryota > Metazoa > Chordata > Aves > Passeriformes > Thraupidae > Geospiza > Geospiza fortis. The sequence continues at coordinate 7,112,476 of NW_005054318.1, read as the reverse complement.
CTTTTTTTGTAGGCTATTCCGCAACAGTGGAAATTACTTTTCATGACATAAATTTGGCAGTCAGGGAGTATTGTTTTTCAGTGCAAGCTGTGTTGCTTATACCAAGGAGCAGACAGTTTTCCATGATTTTGTTGAGTTAAAGTCAGTCTTGGAATCTCCCTGAGACCCCTGCCCGTAGGACTGTGAGATTTGTCAGACCTCTTGTACATAAGATCAGTTCCCAGATAAATAGAGATGTTACAACCTGTCATTATGGACCATTTGTCTTTAAAAACTAGAGATGGCAATTTTAATGATGTGATTTTCAACTTAGGATGAGAATATTAATTTGAGCTTGAATTTGTTCAGGTCATCTTTTTTCTCATACTAATTTTTTGACATAGAAAAACCGTGAGGTTTTTCTGGGTTGCTATTATACATGCTGCTGAGGTTTGTTAAGAAAATAACTCTTTTCATTCTGTGGCCATCCTGAATGGATCTAGACTTATAGCTGTGTGTTTTGATCATCTGTAGCAGTGGGTGGATGCAGAATCACCTCAAGAAGTCTTAATTGCAAACTTTGGGGGTTTTGTTGTGGTATCTTCATGCTCTCTGCTTTAATAAAAAGGACAAAGGAACCCAGGAGAGGTAACCTGAGTCTCACCTACAGCTTGTGTTGCCAGAGTTGAGTGGTGGATGTAGGTGCTGATAGCCAGAGGTTTGCTCAGCCCTCTTCAATCTGTTACTTTAGGTAACTCCTTGTTTGGATTGTGCCTAAAACCAATTCTAGGTGTGTGCTTAGTGAGCTGTCTTTTCCAGTGATATTTCTTCTAACACGTGAATAGCTCTTTTTAAAATTCTTCCCCCCCCTTTTTTATTCTTTCCTTTTCCATTTTGGTTAACAAACTATTCAGGGCTCCTAGGCTGCTCTTTTTCTGCACATGCCTCTGTATCATATGCTTAACATCATATTGTTCATCTGCATTTCCTAGTCACAAGTTCAGACCTGTGAAGCTACGTGCCAGATAATGGAGTAGTATTTCTGCAGTCTGTTGAGAAGTGACAGTTTTCATATTGATTGCTGCCTTTATAAGGAAAAATTTTAAGCTTATTTATCACACTATCTCATCTCCCTTCCTTGCACCTTTGTGATAACCTCTTGGGTGCAAATATACCCAAGTGTGATTTGAAAAGAAAGAAAGTTAGTTTAAAAATGGCATCTGCTTTGCTTTATTCCCATAACAATTTTTGAGATTCAACCTCTCTATGTAATTAGGTGTGTTTAAAAATTCCTATGTATCTAGTTCTTGTTTGGGACAGAGATGTTTAAGATCCATTCTGATGATGTTGGATCACCATCCATCAATGTTGATTACATTTTCCTCAGGATTGCCTTAGCTGAAGTGATGGAGGGAAGCTGGAGCCCTATTTCTCTGTACCCTGGGGCTGCTCTTGAGTAAGGTAGTATGAGGAGCAAGCAACCTATAGCTTCATGCAAACCTACTTCAGTCAAAAATTGGGACTATCCTGAGGTGGCATTCATGAATAATTTATATTTTCTCACCACCAATCATTAACATGACTCAGTTGGAGCCATAAAGATTTTAAAATGTTTTTAAAGCCTTAAAGCAGTGCATTTCTGATGGGACCTCAGTTCCAGTTGTTTCCCACATAAGAGCTGGGAGATGCTGCCGGCCGCCAGGGCAGCGCAGCTCTCTCTGTGTCCTTTGGGAGAGCTGTTTCAGACTGGGCTCCTCTGTTACGACGCAGTTGCTTTCCCCTGTGTACTTAAACACTAATGGCAGGCGTGCCCAGGGACCATATGGGGAAGGAGTACACATGTCATAAAAACTGCTCATTCTCCCAGCAGACAGATCACATTCAGCAAGGCACTGAGCCAGATATCACCCACATGCTTCAGTTTGATCGGTCCTGTTGTGGTACATTCTGAGGTAAAGACTTTGTGTCAATTTTACACAGGAAATAGAAGCATAAACTTACTGAAGCATATTATTCACAATTTTTTTTAGCTGAATATGTCTGTATTCTGGATATAAACCCCATTTTCCTGAAAAGAAAAAAAATGTTAATTTTTTAAAATAGAGTTGTCTTATTTTGGAGCCTGTAAATGCCTCATATCTTCAGAAATCTTCTTTAACAGGTGTTGTGCTCATGCTATGAAATGTAAAGGTTTAATGGAGACTAATGAGCTGTTTCTGGGAAGACTGATTACCTCTCCTTTGCCATTCTCCTTTTAGAAACTGGGCATGAGGTCTCTCTTGCACAACTGAGTGAAGATAACAAGTTGTTTGAATGTGCTTATGGCATTTTAAGATCCAGGCATTAACAATACATTACTGTGAAGAAACACAAGTGTTCATATCTAGAAATAACTATTGTTGATTTGTTTCTGAACTATTTGAAGTCAATGGAAAAATGAACAAAGTCAAATACAGTTATCTGTTAAGATGTCTGCAGAACTATTTAAGTGATGCTGTTTCCAGTTTAGTAAACTCATGTTTTGCACAATATAAAACAATTTTATCTGAAAATTCTGCAAGCATTTCTCAATTTACTTCCTCAGAGCTCTAACTTGACTCAGAAGACCATTGATATTCACACCTCCTAGATATTTCTGCCATGTTTCCTTTTAATGCAAGTACATAAGACAAAGTGGAGGTCACAGCTTGTAAATATTGATATAGAATGAAAGTGCTAAACAAGGCTGCTTAAATATAAAATCATGGAATAGAATAATACAATTATTTAAGTCTGAAAATACCTTTAAGATAATCAAGTTCAACCATAAATCTAACACTGCCAAGTCCACATCTAAAGCATGTCCCTAAGTGTTACATCTACACATCTAAATATCTGCAGGGTTAGCAACTCAACCACTCCTCTGGGCAGCTGGTCCAATGCTTGGCAACCCTTTCCAGAAGAATTTTTTTCTAATATCCAATCAAAACTTGCCCTGGTGTAACTTGAGGCGGTTTCTTTTTGTACTATTGCTTGTTACCTGTGAGAGGAAAGTGAAATTCCACTGTTAAAACCTCTTTTAGGTAATTGTAAAGAGTGATAAGGTCTCCTCAAGCCTCATGTTCAACAACCTAAAGAATCCCAGCTCCCTCAGCCAGTCTCATCAGATTTGTGCTCCAGACCATTCACCAGCTCTGTTGCTCTTCTCTGGGCTTGCTCCAGCAACTCAGTGTCTTTGAGGGGCCCAGAACTGGACACAGCACTTCTGTGGTGAGGTGTGGACTCACTGGTGGAGAGTACAGGAGGATGGTCACTGCCCTGGTCCTGTTAACCACACTATTACTGATACAGGCCAGAATGCCATTGGCCTTCTTGGCCAGCTGGGCACATGCTGGCTTGTGCTCAGCTGGCTTCTGACCAGAACCTCCAGGCTCTTTTGTGACAGGCAGCTTTCCAGCCACTCTGTCCCCAGCCTGTAGTGGTGCTTGGGGTTGTTGTGATCCAAGTGTGGGACCTGACACTTGGCCTTACTGAACTTCATACCACTGGTCTTTCCCAATCGATTCAGCCTGTCCAGACCCCTCAGCAGAATCTTCCTACCCTCCAGCAGATCCACATACCCCCTCAGCTTAGTGTCATCTGAAGGCTTACTGGGAATGCACTCAGTCCCCTTTTCCAGGTGATTCAAAGATATTAATCAGGACTGGCCCCAACACCAAGCCTGGGGAATACCACTAGTGACCAGTCACCAGCTGGAGTAATTCCATTCACCACCATCCTCCAGGCCTGGCTCTCCAGGCAGTTTTTTTGCCCAGTGAAAAGTGTGCCTGTTCAAGCCATGAGCGGTCAGTTTCTCCAGGAGAATCTTGTGGGAAAGGCTTTACTGAAGTCCGGGTGACCACATCCACAATATACTGTTTCAAGTCTAAGATTTCATATTAAGTATTTTTATTTTGAAAGAAATTACCTACAAATTAAAAGGAAAAGCCTTTTTTGAATGACTCTGCAGATGTTATGGGTGAAATGATGAAAATATCTGAGCACATTTGCTCCTTCTGTCCTCTTCCCCTTTATTATTCAGTGCAGGATGTATGGAAGGGAAAACGTTTCAAGCATTTCCAAAAGGAAAAGATGACTTCTTCATTGAGGACTTGAATGTTAGGAAAGACATACTTTACTGTGAGCATTGACAGGCAGTAGGGTGAAATGGAGGCTCTTTCACCAAAAAGCTGGAGGGCCCAAGCCTGGAGAGTCAGGCTGAAAAGACTAGACAAACAAAGGATATTTGAAATGAAAATGTCTAATATTATTTTGTCAAACAAAATAGCCTTCAGAAGCACTTCTTTTTCCAGAGTGCTACCAATTAAAGTGTGTTCCTTCCGGGTGCTATTCTCGGTCTCTGCACCTTCTCATGTATGTACCCAGACTCAGCCTGGCTGACTGCTGTATGGAGAAGGAGAGGAAGAATGACGGAGTTGCTTCCCACCCAGCCAGTTCACTACTGCTGCGTGTACACAGGGTGCTCTAATTTTTTACCCTTGTTGACTGACAGAAAATAAATACAAGTTTTAGGTGCTTATTTATACCACAATCTGTATGACAAAATTGATTTATTTGAAATGAAAATTGTAATTTATATTGAAAGATGGTTTCTTTTCAAATTGAAGTGGTAAAAATAGTCTTATATTGGAAAATGAATGGGTGAGACCATTCACTTTGTATCTCTTTGACTTTACTTTTGTAATTCTTCATCCTGTATTTCAGCTTTGCTTGTCTGTTACACACATATGACCTCACTGTATATTAGTTATGTGCAGCTGTCTTGTAAATGGACTGACGTGTGCTCACATTTTAATCTTAGTCAGCAGGGTGTGTATATGAGATATGTGCTGCATGAGCTCCAAGAATAGCAGCATTACAAAACATTTGCTGCTTTCTTATTGCTTCTAGGGTATTTTTTAGAGTTTTCACAATTTTCTTATTAATTTGGGTTAAATTGAATACCCTGCAACATTTGGAAATCTCACAGTGTAGTCTTACAGGAGTGTCTTTGCCAAAAGGATTTGGTTAATGTCACAATAGACTGACACTTGAAGCTGAGTTGATCCTTGCATGTGGATAGGACACTCAGCCAGCCTTTAGCACTCAGAAGATTTGCGTGAAAAAGGGCTGTAAGGGGATTCTTTGTTTCCCTAGAAACAAAGTGTCCTGTACTGTCAGTCAGATAGGAGGTAGCCTATAATTGTGGCAAAACAACAGGGTAAATTCTGAATTACAAAGGTGAAGATGTAGTTAGTTATTAAAAGTTAAATAATGAGGAAATGTAAATGTGAAATGCACGAGGCATGTATCTCTGATATTTGTCACTGAGAAGTGATTTGGAGTTTTTGGTAAAGTATCTTTTTGAGCTTTTGTAAACGGGTAGCCTGAAGCTCCACCAAATGGTTTCAAGGGTATCTTTCTCCGAATTGCTTGATAGAGGTCAGTATATTTTCATCTTGGTTTAACTATTTTTTTGCCTGTGAAGTATGATTTATCCTTTAAAGAGCAGAAAGCACTCTTTCACCAAAATCTAGCTTTCTTTAGGAGGAGTACAGTGTATGCTGTGGTATTGTGCATAATGTTTGACTGTTTGGCAGTGTTAGCTGTCTTTTGGTTTAACTAGCATTGAGAGATACCTTATGGCATGCTAATAAACTCCTAAGATTTTGGAGGTGGTTTCATTTTCTTATGCTTGAGTATTTTCTCTGTAAAAAATGAAAATACTATACAATGGTAATTGGTAGTTATTAGCCTTCTCACACCTGGTCACATGTTAATGAGTTCTCTGGCCTCAAGAACTGTTAGGTTAATTTGGAAATTGAGAGAATGAAAACATCCTGGATCTTTCCTCTGAGGTTGACTGCTTTAGAACTTTCAAGTATGATATAATGTAAACTCTTCTACAGTGTGTGCTAGAAATGAGCTGCATATTCATAATTTTCTGTGAATCCTTTTTGTAGTGGTTTATCTTTCTTGTTCAGGATTGTCTGGCTAATTCTTGTGTCTGGACTCTTGTTTTCTGTAGCACTTTCAAAATAGCATAACTGGTAGTAATTGGATAAGAGTGAGGACCTATTCTTCATGAAAACAGAACATTCTGGAACTGAGTTTTAATTCAGGCAACTGGAGGTTTTCAGAACATTTATTTCAAAGGAGAGGATCTTCCTTCCAAACGTCTGCTTCTGGCAGGATGTGATGGGCTGAGGAGGAGCACAGTGCTGGCTGGATGTGCTGGCTGCTGCAGTACTGCACAGGGCTGCCTCTGCTGTGTCTGCCCGTGCTGAGAGCACAGTGGGGCTGCTTGAATTGCTGCTCAAAATGCTTCCCAGTGGAAATGCTGAAGGGAAGGATTCATGGAATTAATTCTTGTTTTCCCTTGCTGCTTGAGGTGTAATAGGAGGCAGTTCCTCATTTATGAGAAGTGTAAGTACAGAATATTTTGTTGTCTGGAAGTCCTTAGATCTTCTAGACATTTTACCATAAGCTGTTAGGGTAATGTTAACATCAGGTTAAGAGAGTACTTGAGACATGTCACCTTTTCAGAGAGAGAGCTAAGAGACACTTGACTACCCAAGAGGAGGTAGGACAGTTGTCTGTGTTATTTGTTCCTCTGATCTCCTTCCTGTATTCCTTGTTCAAAAGCAGTATAGCATTTCCTCAGGAAGCTCTTTTCAGAATTTGAGGTTCTATGAGTGGCAAACTAAAAGTCTTCAAAAAGTAAACACTCTCATGTATCTTCTTTCCTTAATATATATATGTATTTGTGTTAGACTTATCTAAATGGGTTGTCAAATTATGCTACTGCATTTAGGAATGATATGGAGAGTAGCTTTAACAAATGCAGAAGTGAGTTTATGGGAATAGACCAGGCATTAGTTATTCATTTATATTCTGCAGGAGAACCTGTTTTATTCAGAGCTCTTGGAAAATGTTCGTGGAAACTTTTAGGGAATTAGGACAGCTGGTCTAGCAGACTTTGAAGTCTGCAACACAGCCAGCTGGTCTCAAGTAGAGACAGCAACTGTGATTTTGGCTTAGGAAACCCTGTATATATAGAAGATGACTTGATGACAGGCAAGACTCAATAAATCTGGTGACATAACTGAACTTTGTTAACCAGTGTTTGCTCTGTTGGGATTAAACATCCCCCTATGTTTTCAATTAAAACTCATTATTTTTTCCTGTATTTTCTTTCTTTGGAGCAGGAACTTAGTCTGTACTTCTCATTGAGTGTCTTTTGGAATATCTGTCAGAACATTACTTTAACAGATGATTAATTAGATTTCAGCTACTGTATGTCATTGCTGATCTCTAGTCATTGTCAAATTTCAAGTGAAATGTCATCTGGAAGTAAGTCATATGCAAGGCTACAGTAGTTTGGCTCCGAATCCGTCAGTAGACTTTGTGAATAATCTGATTTCCTGAGAGGCTTTGGATTTCTCACTTCATTGGCTGATTCTTTTTGCCTTATAGTACAAAAATAGAGAAGGAGAAAAAAGAGCATGCTAAGCTTCATGGAATGATTCGTACAGAAATAAGTGGAGCTGAAATTGCAGAAGAGATGGAGAAAGAAAGAAGGTTCTTCCAGTTACAGATGTGTGAGGTAAGATTCAATGTGAAATTATTATTATTATCATTATTACTATTATTATCATTATTATTATTACTATTATTATTGTGTGTTTGTAGGAAAATTTTGAGAAATGCAATTGTTTAAGAGTAGCTGTGATATTAAAGGGAAATGCCAAGTTATTTGTTGACTCCATTTGTGAAAAACATTTGTTTATTATCCTGATGGGCAAACTTTGCAGGAAATTTAGATATTTTCTAATTTCACTAAACAGCTAAATTAATGCAAATAAAACACTGAGAGATTATAATAAATCAGTCTTTACACCACTGTAAGTTATTTTAAGCCCTTGATCATTTTCTGGATTGTTCCCTGTCCTGACAGCTGTTGCGTTATTAGGAGGAGAGGCTCTAGTCTAGCAGACTGCTGGGTTGGTACAGGAAAAAAGTGCTAGGGATGGAATCCAGTTGTCTTTCAAGTTGTTTCAGAATGTTTCTACTTCAAAATCTCTGTGATTTTGCAGTATGTTAAATCTGATGTGAATATTTTCGTTTCGAATCATTTAAGGATATGTCTGGTTCTGTGGTTGGGAATTCAAGTTGCTGTGTTCTTTTTTAGTACACATTAGCCCAAAAATACACCATGGGTGTTTCTACTGCCTTTCCTGTGATGATGATAGCTAATTTGACTCATATGCCAGCATAGCATAACTGCAGTTGTCCTGGATATTACTTTTAGTAACTATATGCACTCATACATAAGAGAAAAGTTTCACATTCCTATACAGAATCAAACTAAAATGTTCAAAACTGATTAAGGGATTTGAGTAACAAATAAACATATGGATGTTGTCAGCTAATTGCCCATCTGTATCCTTCCTAAGAAACAACTAGGAACAGTTGCTTCTCTCTTGCTGTGTCACAATAAAGGAAGAGTTCACTTTAGTCAGTTATAGTGATTATGAAGGGTGAATTCCGTGAATTTGGATTAAATTACCTTAAATGTGGAATAGCTGAAGTGTATCCTGTATTTCTTGTGATTTTAAGGAAAATAAGTTTATACTCGGTTACCTCTGAATAGTCGTGGAAGAGAACTTTGGTTTTGTTTTGATAGGAAGTCAGAAGGGTGACATTGAAGTTTTATCATAAGTACAGACTAGTTCTCTATAAATTATGAAAGTGAACTGAATACCAAATGCCTAGAGTTCCATTTTAAATTAACAGGAGCTGGAGAGGTGATTATTGTAACTAAATACTATCCAGTGCACATGTCTGCATTTAGGCTTGTCATTTGTTCACCTGAACCGGCATAAGAAGCTGCAACATTGAAAGCTAGCACTTAGATGCTGCTTTACTTGAGCTGATTTAAAATATTTAGGGCATATTGTGAGAACGGGAACCCAGATACATTAGAGCATCATTAAGAAGACATTCACTCCTTTGCTTTGAGGTCACTGGCTAAGTTGGGGGTTAAAATTTGTTGTCATTTAATGGACAGTTAAGGACTATGATATTTGATCAATCATACTTCTGCTTGCATGGCTGACATTTTATGCTATGATATTCAAGGGAGGAGCTGCCACTTAATGTGGACTTTGATTGTGCCTTATGCAAAAGAGCAGTAATTACACTTCTTTTGCTCTTGACAGTAGATTAATTGAAAAATCTCTTGCTAAACTGTAATTTGTTGTAATTACCATGTATAAGGATTTGATACAAGACAACTACAAAATCAACGGGCAGATTTCAAAACTTGTTAAAATAATCCCTCACTATTTATTTATTTTAGCAAACTGCTTTCCTCCTTAATGACATCTGTTTAGTAATGAATTAACAACTAGTGAGATAAATTTTTAGATGTGCTGCTAGGTATAAGAATGAGTTCCTAAATGTATTCACAAACCCTTTCATGCTTTTTCTAACAGTGGCTTTCCTTACGAGCCCCAAAGGGTATTCTAACAATTTGAACAAATCATAGTGAAATATTCTCACAGGATATCAAAAGTCAGCAGTGACAAGACTTCTTTTCGTGTGACTTAACTCTTGAAGCCACTTTTTGCTGCATTTTCTTTTAGCTTTTGTAAATCTGTGACTGTTAAAACTTGTTGAAATATAACTGAAAATAAAGTGTTTTAAAAAAACCCCTCTAGCAGTAATAAATAATTTGTTGTGTGAATTACTGTTTTAACAGTACCTGCTGAAAGTCAATGAAATCAAGATTAAAAAAGGAGTGGACTTGCTTCAGAACTTGATCAAGTATTTTCATGCTCAGTGCAAGTATGTTTTACTTTTCATAATCTCTACACTAACTGGAACAACATTTTGTTTTCAGATTTTGACATCATCATAACACTTTTGTAGAATTTTTAAAAACTTAAGTTTCAGCTGTTCTTGCTGATGTCTTTTGACAGATTGCTTTTGTCAGATTAGTTATAGCTATTGTTTCTATATTCTGAAACATGTAATGAAGTCGAACTTGTTATATTGAATATAATTGAGTAATACTGAACAAGAATTTGCCATGTTTATAAACTACTCTTGAAACAGGGCTTTTAGTTTGATCTATTACTTAGTGGTCCATTAGTTTTGTTGGACTTCCTTGAGTGTATCTAACAATGATCTAAATTAATTATGCGCTCAAGAAAAATAAGTTGCATAAGCAGTGGAATAAAAGTATATTGAAAGAGTCACTCTTTTTCTAGTTAATTGGAGGAGGACCCAGTAGTAAAACGCAGAGTTCTCATTAGAATTATGTGCTTTTGCTATGATACTGTTACAAATCTGTCATGTAGCAATGAAGTCACAGCTATAAACTTGAAAGAGCCACTGCTAACTGTTGAAATCAGTTAAGTTTTCATCTTAAAACACCAGTCTGCATCTATGTATTTTTTCCTTAATACCTGTGTTGCTTTTAAAATCAGTTTCACTTGTAGTGTGTCATTAATCTGTTCTGTCCATTTAATACAATTTTGGCAATGCAAGTGCTGTGTTGCGTTGTCACATTCATGACTGCTTCTCAGAGTGAAAATATTTTATGTTGCAAACAGTGCAGCAATATTTAATCAAATATGCATGTAACTGTGATTTCTTATCATTTATTTTTTAAATCTCAAATTAATTTTTTAAAGAACTGGAATACTTGGCATAGACAGCATTACTCTGCCAATTCAAAATGCATGTACTACAGAAAGATGTACCATATTTCATAAGCTTACTTACAGAGCATAATTAATGCTTGGGAAACAGAGGGGTTTTCCTTTAGTAAAAAGATTGCATCAGACATAAAATTATGTGGCTTCAAGAAATCACAGTTATTTTATATGGAGCTTTTGCTGTTCTTCAAGTGAATTTTACTTGTTCTGGGCCTTCACAGAGTGTGATGAGAACTTGTATTTGAGGTGAGAATGAGGAAGAATTATGTGGCAATGGATTGTGGTGGTTCTGAATCTAATTGGGGATTTTGCATGTTAGAGTAAGCTATGATGGAAATAAAGAGGTGGATCAGTCAAGGACTAATTTTAAAAAGTTTACTATTTTGAAGTTTATGGCATGGCATAATAATATGCATGTCTTACTTTGGCAACTTTTAAAGTAGAAAATTCAAAGTAAATTTTCATAACAGCTGGCTTTTTGCTTTTCTTTTTAAGTTTCTTTCAGGATGGGTTAAAAGCAGTTGAAAGTCTCAAACCTTCAATTGAGACGCTCTCGACAGATCTTTATACAGTGAGTAGCAACATTTCATGTTTGTGTGGTAAATTTAGTTTTCTACAGTAGAAGCATGGTCATTTTGGTTCAGGTTGCCTGGCTGCTTTAATAGTCAGCATTGAAGATTGAGAGTAGATTGTTGGTAAAGTCTTGTTTTAATATGACATTCAGAAGTCTTAGTTTGAGTTCAGGACCCCACTGTGTAAAATGTTATGAAAACAGCCTTTGCTCAGAAGTGTTTATTAAATGGAAAATAACATGGGATTTCAAATGGAACACAAGAAAGCAAGAACATTGTGAGGCAATATCAAAGCCTTAACCCAGCAATATCCTAACCATTATCAAGTTTCCTGAAAATACAAGGGAAAATAAACTGATGACATTATCTTTTCTTTTTGCATTCATTCTCGCTGAATATTTCTCAAAAAATGCACCAAGCAGAACATTTGAAAGACCTGCATCAAAAGTTTAAAAAAAGTTATTTTTAACCTGTGTTTTTCTCCATTCAAGATTAAACAAGCACAAGATGAAGAACGAAGACAATTAACACAGCTCAGAGATATTTTAAAATCAGCACTCCAAGTTGATCAGAAAGAGGTGAGTATATAAGATGGTTTAACTTTGGAATACCTATTTTAATTACTTGTAATGTAATGTTAATATTCAAAATAAGGTTATTTTAACTTTTATCAGACATTTAATTCCCTTTGTTAATTCATTTGTGTTTTGAGGCTGATGTTGAATGTTTCTGACAAAGGCATTTTTTACAAAAACGAATGCCCTCTAAAAATATGAGACTTACTGAAAAATAATTTCTTTTCATTACCAGTGTTGTAAAATATTTCAGATGGTGCACTGTTGCTCAAACTGAGAATAAAAAAACTTGGGCAGTATCAGAAAGACCATGTAGAACCCTATCTCACAATATTATTCCAAACTGTATAATGATTATGTAAAACTGAACTTCAAATCCCAAAACACCTCGGCAAAAAATGACAATCAAGTTTGGTACTCAGCTGCAAAATGCCAGTGTTCAGATGTGCAAGAGCAGGGTCAGTTTGGCAATTCAATAAGTTTTTTTTGAGTTCCAATTATGATTGCCATTAAACTTAATGAATTCTGGAGTAGTCTCAAACTCTGATCTGGAAGTAAGCATCTTTTGTATAATGTAATCCTAAATACTGGGTCTACTTTTGTTTCAGAATGCTAGTGCCTCTTCTTCATATAAATAAAAGCCAGCCAGCTTCCTTTGTGTGGCTGCTGGGCCATGAGTGAGTGATGAATGAACCACCCTCCCACTATTCAGATTCGCTTTCTGAGTGGGATCACAATGAAATTGTTTAGTCTGCAGAGCTCAGACTTCCTTGATCTTTTCTGGTCTTGCTTTGATCTTCTCATAAAAGTTATGGTGCCTCCTAGCTCTTACTGGTGACAGATGATGGTTGTTGAGCAATGCAGTCTAGTGAAAGGTGTCCTTGCCCACAGCTGGGGGCTGGACTTGATCTTTAAAGGCCACTCCCAACCCAATCCATGTGATTCTGTGACTTGCAGACAGGCATTTGGAATGGTCTCGAACACTCCTCACTTAGTTACCTTGGGAAGTTTGTGATAATGACCATTGTGTACAAAGTCCTACAAGATCAGCAGGCCCTTCCTTAGATTCTGCCTGGCATTCAGGACTCATTTTGCCAAAAACTTCCAAATTTGAGCTTGGTAGAATGAGACACTAGGGAACCTCGTGGAAGTGGTGACTGCTTTGGGTTAGCCATTGATTTCCCACTCCCAAGAAGGAGCCTTTACTGTTTAGGGTGTGTTAGCAGGTGTCCTCTTTTAGTTGGGTCTGTGGCTTTCTTGGTTGCTGGGGATATCTATCAGTAATACTGTTATTAAATATATATGGAAGATGTGACAAGTACACATTTTTTCACATACTCAAAAATTAATAATACACATACATTTATTATTTCTACTGAGTTTGTGACATTTAAAAAAACAAGTATAAAAAGTGCTTTATGCTGTAGTCATTATTTAGTAATTCGTCAAATGTAGATATAGATGCTTACCTGCAGAACATGAGAATTACTATAATTATTTTTAAAGCTTTTTGAAAACATCAATTAATCAGTGGGATGCCAAAGAGTTCTTATATAATTTACTGTACAACCCACTAATATTATTCTTGTTGCACTGTAATTTTCTTTACTATAACTGATTTCTTTTTCCTTCCTGAAATGCATTTACATTTTGTGACCGAAGTCTAGGAGAGTAAGTGTTACTATGTTTTAATGAAAATAGTGGCATGATTTACATTCAGATTTCAAGAAACTGGATTTTTCCTCTGAGCTTTTGTCTGTTGGCATGAAAAGACTGGTTCTTTCTCCTCTTTGGTGTATTTTATTACCCCCCCAAAAAAAAGAAAAAAATATTATCAAAAAATTTATCAGACTCTTCTTGGGAAAGAAAATTCTTGTAAGACAAATTGGTGATTACCTTTGTACTTTCTTTTGGAAATTAAATCCAGTTGCTTGATTTGATGTTCTTGCAAGATTTTGAAGATATATGTATTTTTAATTAAAATGCACTTCATGTATGAAATGACAGAATGTTGACAAACATTGTTCCTGTAACGTTTAAAAAATTTAACACACACAAGCACTCTTAGTGAACCTTTTTTTTGTTGTGCCTATAGTTTTGTTGTGCATAGTTTCTTCCTGCACACAACTTCATCAAACCTGGTTTGTATGGAAACTTTATTTTTAAATGTCATTTTGTGTACACCTTCATAATTTTTAATTTTTAAGCTTTTATTTTTCACATGTAGAAGTTCTACAAGTTTCAGGGTCAACCTTAGAGTTGTATTGCCTTAACTGTTCTTGTTCCCATAACCTTGGGTGAGGTCACCTCCTGTGACTGTAGTGTTTAGATTCATTTCTGCTTCTTTGTTAGAACCTATAATCTATTTAGACCACTGCAAAATAGGATAAATGTTGTATTTCTTGACAAAAATTATGGTAGTTTTGCTATAGGAGAGGCTGCCTGCAGGGGGTTCTGATAGATAAGTCTTTTGGAGCAGTTGTGAGGCTGTAAAAGGGATAGGGATAGATCTCTGGAACATCCTCCTGGCAATTATCCTGCAAATGTCAGAGACGCTCAGGCTCTGGAAAAGCTATAAGAGCTTTTTTTGGCAGCTTTACACACAGGAATGATCTAAACAGTCTAAAAATCCCACTCCCTGGGAGCTGTGGAATGGCTAGCCAAAACTTGTTGTGTATAGGTTGAAGTACCTTGTAGGAAAAGTTCTGTTATGTTCACGTAGTGGAGCTGACAAATAGGATCTCAGAATATCTCTTATCAGTAGTCACAGAAAATCTTTAGAGAATACTGTTTTCACATTTCTTTCATTATTAGCTCTGCTGTTCAGGTTGACTTAAAAGTTAGTATATCTTCATAGACTTTGGAAGAAAGAGTTTCAAACCTTTCTATGGTCAGTGAAGTGATTCACTAAGAACATGCTGCAAATTTTAAATGACTCACTTATTTTTATATGCCTATCTACATTTCAAAGTTGTTAAAGTGGTCAAAGTTCAGTTCCCTAGGCTTGAGTACTTCAGCCTGTTCTGATTTTGTTATATTAAGATATATTTAAAATGACAATACTCTGCACTAGGTGTGCGTCCTCTAGCCTGCAGTATTCCATTTCCTCCCATAGGTAATGTACATTGTTTCTGCTTCTCCAATAAGACTATTGGGTCTGACCCTCTTATCTGTGATTTCTATCTCTGTTTTGTGTACTATGCAAACCAGAAATAAAGGAAGATCCTTGGAGTGCCTGCTTATGGAAAAGGCATGCTGAAAGGAAGGATATTAATTGTGGTGGTGATTTGCAGAGTGGTTACTGTCTCTTAGGAGCTGGATCAAAATCATGAACTTCTTGTCAGACAGCTGTGGAAAACCATCATTTGGCAATCACATTGGACAGTATTGATCTGGACATGAACTGAACTGGGAATTTAAAATGAACAATATGTTTGTCTTTAAGATCTTTTCATGAAATAGTATCAAATTTTTTAGATCCTGTTCAGAGTCATGAATGTGTGGAAATACACGTCAGCTGCTGCAGCTTCCTCTCCTGCTGAAATGAGGCAGGAAGCTTATATTATTGGTTTGCCAGTTTGGCCAAACACAGCAGCTGAGCATAAACAGATGAAAGGAGGTAGCTGAAATGAGGCAGAAAATAATGCAGAAAAAGTAGCAGCACAGACTAATGGGAATGGTACTATGAGCAGGTGTTAGAGGTCATCAGTAATCTTTACATAATTGAGGATGGGGAGAACTGAAATTAATTTCCTCTCAGGCCTCTAATCTTGTGGATGGAGTTCCTTTACTGGCTAATGGGAGGCAGAGATCAAGGCATTGGTACGGCACAATAGGCAGTGTCAGATCAGATTTTCTTCAAAAGTCAGTAAATGTATGCATGCAGCAGTTTTTAAGGAGTGACAGGAATATTTTAAAAAAGTTGTTCTGGCTTTATGTTGTGCAGAGTGCAAAACCAAATAATTATATGTAAACCAACTAGAAAGGAATGATAAACAGACTGATTTAAATCTAAAGAGATGCTTTGTCAGGCAGAGACAGCTAAGTGGTAGTTCTTTAGGCCTTTTAAAAGCTCAGATGGTGTTGTAGCTACCTGGTATGGCTTCCTGGATCACTTGCTGAGAGGCAGGGAGAGGGCACAGGTTGCTTCTCTTGAAAAGGAGCACCAAGGAGTGCTGCAGCCCGTGCAGAGCTCAGCTCATGGCTCTCAGGACCACTGAGCTCCTGCAGTGTATTCAGGACGAGCCTGAAATCCTGCAGCTTGGAGGTGAGGAGTCCTAAGCACTCTAAACAGAGGTGTAGGTGGGAGCTCTGTCCCTACCATCATGTTTAGAATTGCTCATAGTCATATGAGTGAGCTGCTTTGTGTCTTTTTTCCTTACTATACTTGTATTATATGCCATATATAGCGCAAGAGTAATTATGTCCATAGAGCAATGACAGTGGAAAAGAAAAAAACGAAAATTTGAAGTAATAGTCACTGTTACTGTGTGCATTTATAAGTCCATTCTGTCAGGTTACTGCTGTTAATATGGTATGACACATCAGATTCCTCCTTTTCAGGTTCTTATATTTCAAGTTGGACTCTTACAGCAGTGGGTCCTGCCTCTGGGTAGTTCTGAGAGCAGTGAGAAGGGTTCAATTAATCCTTGTTTCTTCCTGTCTCAGAATTCTACTTTCTTCCAGATATTTTGCTTTAAATTATTCTTTTTTGGAAATGGCTTTTCAGTTTTCCTGTATGACTCCTGAACTATGTTTCCAGGAGGACTCTTCTGCTTTTCAAATTGATGTATGCAATTATCACGTCTTCAAATTGATGTGTGTAATTATTTTTTGAGTGGAAGAGTACACTAGGAATTGCAGGTAATAATAGTTTTTAGTGTTCGTATATTGCTGTGTTTACATGAGTTGGAAAGGCCACTGCTCAATTAAGTTTTGGGTTAACACCCCTATATATTAAGGCCAAAAGTAAATATAAATAAAGGCAAGTAAAAAGATTTTGGCAGGTGCTGATAATGGATGCTTCTCAATTTTTTTTGTGTCCTCTGAAAAAATAAATGGATCTTGTTCTATTTTATTGAGGAGGAAAATTGTGCTTCATTTGGCCTGTTGGATTAGAGCAGGAAGGAAAAGCTGTGAAGCTCATTAATGGGGAAGTAGTTTAGTTGAAAGTGTGGAATGCATCACAAATTGCTGTTGATTATTTCAGGATTCTCAGATTCGCCAGAGTACAGCTTACAGTTTACATCAGCCTCAGGGAAACAAGGAGCATGGCACTGAGCGCAGTGGCAGTCTGTACAAGAAAAGTGATGGGTAAGTACTGCTGCAGTTTGCTGAGAGAAATATTAGGTCCTAAGAGCTCAAGAAATGTAATACAAAATATGTTTAAAACTGTCACCTTTCTTTTTTCTTTTTAAACTAGAATCAGAAAAGTGTGGCAGAAAAGGAAGTGCTCAGTTAAAAATGGTTTTCTTACAATTTCCCATGGTACAGTAAGTATTTGTTTACAGTATTTTATGTACATGGTTGCTAATACAGAAAGGCAAGTTATGCTGGTCTATATTTATGATTTGGAATTAGCTAGATTCCTGATGCAGTGTTTTGAATATGAGGGATATATTTTTTAAGGCAGCCTTTTAGAAATATATTAAGACATAGACAGTATCTAAAAGTACAGCTACTTTAATGTTCATGACTGTTACTGAGAAAAAAAGGCTTTTTTAGTGACTCAGTTCTTGTAAATGTTCATATTTTACCAGGCTATCTAAAAATACAAATTCTAACTTTTTTTTTTTTTTTAAGATATGGTTGGACATTAAGCCATTTTTTAGATATGAGTTAAACAACTTTTTATATTTGCAAGATAAACTGAGTGTATGCTGAATTGGATGTCTCCCCCCGATTTGCTGCTGGTAGTCTGTTAGCTCCTTAGGATCCTAGGAGTGGCTCTTGGGGAAAATCAAGTCTAAGAACAACTTCTTCCAGAATGACAAGAAATAGAGAATTACAAATTCCTCCTTATTCCTGCTACCAATATTTGAACATATTAGCTATAACTATTAAACATTTGTTAAAATTTTTTAAAACTTTATACTTTCATGGTTTGGACTTTTTGCACTTTGCCTCCAACTTGGTTGTGCTTTCCTGTAGCATTTTTTATATTGTTTTCCCTAAACTTTTAAGAAAGTTTCTTGAGGCAAAAAATAACTCAGTGTCAGTATTTCCCATTCTTGGTCTAATAAACAGCCCTGTTTCTTGTTCCTGTTATGAACTGTTCTGTTCTTCATCCTGTTATGCCTGTTGCTATGACTACAAGTTGACCCTGGCAGCAAAAATGAATCAATCTCTCATTTGTGCATCTAAGCATAAGCTGCTGCCTTCAGAATTGATAATTAGGAGTTAAGGGGGAGTGTAAAGTCAGGCCTGCAACGCAGAGTCCTTACTATGGCTTTGGAATTGTCCACTTGTTTATGCCTCTTCTCATTTGGGTGTGTAGGAGCGTGTCTTTCTCAGAGGGAAGTCTGTCGGTGTATTCTGTGCTGGTGTCTCCATGTGCTGTGATTGTGCCTGATGTTGGACATGCTGTACTGGTACCAGTAGGAATGTAGCTGGGAGAGCTCAGAGCGGGCAGAGGCTACAAAATCCATTTGTGGAGCAGAATTTGAAAACTTCCACTTGCAAGTACAGTTACTAAGTCTATCAAGATACTGTTTTCTTCTCTTTTTATAAGCTGTCTACTAGATGGTCTGACATTTTTAGAAGCAGTATGTTCCCGCTGAAATCAGTAGAGCTGTAGCTGAAAATCATTCCTAAGGGAAATATTCAAATGTGAATTTAGATAGGTGCATTTCACAGATTTGGTCTCAATGTTTTTCTATTACAACATTAGAAAAGTCGCTTCTTTACTCCTAAAAGGTATTTTCACTTATTTGCTTACTTCCCCCTTATATATTGATGACAGCTTTATGTAAAAAATTAATTATTGTTTCACAGACACTGAAACAGGTAGAAGTCATTTTTGTTTGTTAAATTTTTTATAGGCTGCTCTGAATGTCTTCTGAGAATTTCCAAGCTTCTCAGGATCGATATCTCCTGGTCTCTGAAATATGATGTATTGTTCTCTCATCCCAGCAGTTCATCAAAATCTCAGAAATTCAGTTGTCAGTTTTGCTTTCTTTATCAAATACAAATTTGTAAATACTTCTCCTTTAAGGTCTAAGTATTCTTCACAGCTTTCTCTTCTTTGATCATGTAGCCTCTCTTTATGAGGGACTACTTTGTCAGTCTCTAGAACAGCTATCTTCAAGCAATTGCAGGTTCTTAAACTGGCCTGTCAAGTGCTCTCCTGATGGATGGAGAGAATATGTTTGGTTCTCTGTCAGTCACCCAGCTGTGACCCTGTATGTTCCTGCCTGCATTGGCATATGTACAGAAGTTAGACTTTTAGACAACTAAAAGCTTCAAAGAAGTCAGCATTTGTACATTTAACATACATGGATGAAAAAACAATGATAGAAGAAGATTGAAACATGTAATTAGGAATTCCTAAGTCCTTTCCAGATCAAGAAGTCCCAAGGCAAAAAGATTTCAGAAACATCGGACTCCTCAAAGCTGGATTTGTGTTTAAAGAAGTTTCGCTGATTGTTTGCAAAAGAAAGAATATAAGAGACTCCTTATCGAAACTTTTTTTTTTTGGTCTTTCTTTACTGCTGAAAACCTTACCATGATGATTAAAGGCAAATATGAAGGCAAAACAATCGGAGTTCTTCTTTTTACTTTGAAGTTGATCGCTGATACCCGGAAGAAATGCATGATGAAATCAGCCAGCCAGTCTGTTAGTGGACGTATTTGCTCATGCCTTTTGTAAAATCAGCTCTATGTCTCCTGTATTGTCTCAGAGGCCTAACTTTTTGATTCCTACACTTCGGTTTGTTGCTAGAACAGCTTATAAGTCAGTTTTGATGGATAGAGGGTTACCATTTTTGCAGGAAGGAACATGAGTTGATGATCAGGTCTGTGTATGGCATGAAAGGTGGCAGCACTTTTCAGCATGTTGGCATGTTAATGTGGGTGCCCAAAAACTCAGCAGTAGTCTGCAATTTAATCAGAGACACAATCAGGAAAGTAAATTTCAGAGGTTTCAAACAAGTAGTGTAATATTAGTTGCATTTGTTAGTCTTTTCCATGTCTAGTGTCTCCTAATCCTGCCAAGTGTCTGAATCAGCGTGGCTAAGGAGCTCACACAGCCTTACCTCCCTTTGTCTTTAAGCTTCAACTTCTCTCCAGGCAGCACCTGCCATGTGATGGAAGTGTGTTGTCCACAAGCAGCGGGCACAGGCCGGGGAGGCTGCTGGAGAAAAACCGTTAGTCAGCTGCAGGATGGAAGCATGAATCAGCCACATGCACATGGGTTTTAATACCCTTGTTAATGCTGACTTCAGGTTAGGAGTTCTTCAGATAAAAGCTCAAGAATATGTATGGATTCCAAGATCAGCATATTTGCCCAGGATCTGCTATTAATGTTGTAGCCATTTCTTTGGGTTGCCAGATTGTGATACTGAGTTCTTCTGCTGCATTCTCCTGTCCCAAGGGACAAGTCCTGTGGGCATTGCTCCTTCAGACCCCTCTAAAGCATTTTACTGCATTCATTTACAGCTTCATAAGTTAGAGAAAACTAATTAGGTCCCAAATGCACTTCAGATCCAAAGTCTTGGGGCAAGGGGATTTTCTCTTAAACATGAATTGCATTTTTACATTCTGATAGAGCCTGTGAGAAAGGTATATATGAGTTGCCCAGTGTCTATATAATTAATAATTTAGAAATATTTTTATATATTTATATATAATTTATAACTAAATAATTAAAACTGTATGCACTTTTACTACTAAAAGGAAGGCTGGAATTGGAAAAACTATTTATTAGGCAGAGAATGCAATGCAATTGTCAATAAATTGTCATCTTGCTGCCTCCAAAACCTCTCTTGGGTATAATTTGTTTTACATTGCCCAGCAAGTGACCTGCATATTTATTGTTTCAAAGCTTGCATGACTTTGTTTTGTCTGCTGCTTATGCTGGGCAAAGCATGAGCATACTATTTTTCAAGGACACCATGCTTTTTTTTTCCCCTAACAGGAAAAAAATACCTAATTGTTTCCTTTTTTATTTTTGTCCATGCTTTTGATTTTTTTTTTAACTGGTCTGCAGATATAATGGTACTGTTCTTTTTTGGCCAGCTATATTATTTTATCAGATTGTTTCAAGGGAATCTGTAATCTTTTGACTTGTCCCTTGTTTTTTTTTGAATTAAATGTTTTCATCAATAAATTTAGATGAGATTGTGAGAATATCTACATTTCTTATGATTCATTGCAAGTTAATAACATTATGTAATAGTAGTAGCTTCATTTGGTAATATTTTTGTTTAGATATTTAAATCTCATTTTAGCAGCTTGGTCTATAAATATTGTTAGAATACAACAATAAGTGTGGCAATGAGTTTGTGAATATTGCTATCCTTATAATAGTTATTTCCTAATGGTTTAATGATGGTTTAATGATTTTTTAGATATTATTCTCTAGAGCAAAGGTTGACTAGTTAAATCTGCTTTCTAATTTAATTATTCTAAAAGAAGAGTGAAACTAGTTAACAATTGTAGGGAGTGAAAGCCAATCCTCAAGTCAAGGTTGCAAACAAATGTTTCTAGGTCCTACCCCAGGTCTGTAGCACAGGTAGGTTCAGGGAAAGAAGAGTGAAGAGGTGCTGTTTGAAAAGTTCTTTGTAGCCTTTATGAGTCTTTCAAAATGCAGGTTCCTTGTGAGTCTTGCTCTTAGTAAAACACTGTCACTTTCTGTTCAAAAAGAAACTGAAATAGCTGAGAGGAACTTGACTAGAAAATATATGTCATTATAAAATATACATTATTTCACTAGATTTTTTAGTAATCAGCTAACTCCGTTTACTTTTTTATGTTTTCTGTAAGACTTCCCTGTGAAAACTTACCTTCCTTCACTTAGTTCCCTTTAGTGACTTAAAAATTTAGCATTTGTTCTTAACTTAATTTGGGGACCCCTTAAAGGCATTAGCAGAAGTCAAAATAATTAATTATTGAAAACGAAACAAGTAATTTTTTAAAACTAAATGTCTGAGTTTTAGGGGAATAAATATAAGGATGAACCTGTCTCTTTTTCATACCCAGTTCCTTCAGGTAAGTTTTCCTGGTTAGTTGTAATTAAAGAGATTCTATCCTTTTTCCTTTCAAAATTCTAGTGTCTATCCAGCTACCAGTAAACAAAATCATCAAATAAAAGTAGCTTATGAACCATGATGTGGAAGAAAACATGAATGAAAACCTGGGGACCTTAAAAATTTAACAGCCATTTGTCAAGTCTTTTTGGCCAGCGGGACATTATCCTGTGCTTTCAATCTGCACCTTTCAGTCAGTGTGGGTGTACTAAAATGTGTATGTTTTATCTTCAAATAGGCTAACCGACCTCCAGCAAAGCTCAATCTGTTAACCTGCCAAGTGAAAACAAACCCTGAGGAGAAAAAGTGTTTTGACCTCATATCACGTAGGTTTGTTGTTCAGGTCTTTTTATTTGCAGCTCATAGCAGAATTTTGCATTATTTCTGTAGATGTGTCAGTAATCCACTAGAACATTTTTGCCATTGTAGAATGCTTCCCTTTATAAAAGGCCCTTCCTATGACAATTTGACCTTTCAGTTATTTTAGCATAATGCAACTAACTGTGCCTGTTTCTTTGGAAAACCATTTGTATTTAAAAGCTGTCTTCACTTCTTTTTTCTATTTAATTTTTTGCTGTCTTACAGCACAGTAACTATTTTTTGCTATGACATCACTCTTCATACTAAAAATATCCTAGCTCATCATCTTGAAAAGTTAAAACTTGTGCACAAGATCAAAAGGTGCTTGTTAAACTTTTTAAAATTTATGTCTGGTGGTTGCTATGCAACTGTGAAGAAAATACTAAAAACATTTTTTGGTTTTATTATTTCATAATAGATAGAAAGGTGAGATAAAGAATCTACACGTTAAACCCACCAAAACAGAATAATTTTTGGATCAGAACGGGATGATGTGAAATTGTGTAGTAGAATGTTTCCCTTGCTTTCTTACTAGGATATTTTACTGAAATATGTATCTCAAATTAGCTGGGGAGAAGAATATGAATGTATTCCTCATTTGTTCCTTTATTGAAGCATAAAATTCTTCTGCATTTGTAAATGTAAGCTATGCTGCTTATGTGAGTGGACTCGAATGCTTGTGTGCAACATACAGCTGATTCATTTCTGCTCAAGCAGCTGGGCTTCCCTGTTTGCTTTTGCACTTTCTTTCTTTGTTGATGACCGTGTCATGTTTTGCCCAGTGTCAGCTTACTGCAATGTTATCACACACTTGAAAAGGCATAACTGGCCTCTCAGCCTTCTCCAGATTACTTTTTCACTTTGTTTTACTGTAAAGTAAAAAAAATTCCTTGTTCTTTACAAAATGGAAATTGCTGTATCATGGCAAGATAAAAATCTGTTAATGTAGCACTTTCCTTTCTGTTCTTTCATATATCTTCACTGTCTTAATATTTTCCATGCTTGTAGCTATCTTTTAATACCTTTTAGCCTCAATATTTTTCAAACTTTAGAAATTTTTATCTTAGAATATATTTGCGTGTAGCTTTACCTCTGTTGTTCTCATCAAGTATTCTCACTCCAGCTCAGTCATTAAACTGTATCATATCTTATTCTTCATAGACTTACAATGTATTATGCTTTTTTCTTTAGTAGTGCACTATAATAACAATGCTTAGAATTAGAAAAGTAGTAGTAAATTAAAAATTATGAGCTTGGTTTAATTGAAACAGATTTGGGCTCATGCTGGTTGTAGTTTGGACTTTGTGTCTGGCTGATATTTTTTGAAGTTTGTGATTATTGGTTTTTAAGAGCTCATTTGAACTCTTTAAGTCTTTCTTACATACACAAATGAACTCAAATATGGACTCTATATTTTACTCCCCTCCCTCCCAGCAGAACTCTGTATTTGTGATGATGAAGTTATATCCAGAACATGGAACATTTCCTTTGCTCTCCTGCTGCTTGTGTGATAAAAGCACAGCCCTGAAGAAAGCAGCTTCTGTTTAAAATGCAGCAAGCCACCTTGTGTAAACACAGATGTAATCACATCTGGGAACTGTAGGTAGTAAGGTGAAACTTCTTAAATGGACTTTTTGTCTGTCAACACACTCCAGTGATGAGAATACAGACCTTAGGAATCAATTAATTTTAGATTTCATTGAGAGATTTCTGCAAGATGAGTTTTTAATAACTTTTTTTAATCAATATGTGAATTATTTATTGTGCAGACGACAGGACATACCACTTTCAAGCAGAGGATGAACAGGAATGTCAAATGTGAGTTACTTTGCTAATTTTATTGGTGACACTGGTGATCTACTGAGACTTACTTTGAACTTTAGAAGTGCCATAACACTTAATAGCAAAATATTGCTGCCATTTTAGATGGACATCTGTGCTACAAAACAGCAAAGAGGAAGCTTTAAATAATGCATTCAAAGGAGATGATAACACAGGAGAAAATAATATTGTCCAGGAACTGACAAAAGAAATTATATCTGAAGTCCAGAGGATGACTGGAAATGATGTTTGTTGTGACTGTGGAGCACAAGGTGACTCAATTAAGCATATTTCTAATTGGTAAAAATTCTTTGTCTCATGAGAATCTTTAAGCTAATGTTTTATACTTTCACTTTTACTCATTATTTCACAAAAATTATACACATAGTAGAATATGCTAACAATTTAATGGAACTACTTTAATAAGATTGATTTGCTATGTGCTTATTATCAGAGGGGAGAAAAGTTACTAAGAAGCTTATTTTTCTCCCACGTATTTTGCTAATTGTAGCTTTTGCTTACATAAATAAAATGAACTTACATAAAATATGGGTTAATAATGTAACGTTTAGGTAAAATTGAGCAGCCCTAAGTTACTTGAACATTTTTTAATACACCTTTTTTCTTTTTATTTTAATCATGTTTGACTAAGTGAGACAGGGAATATGTCTAAGGCTATACTCATTTTGAGAAGAATGCTCCTGCTGACTGTGGTTTGCAGTGTTGGTTTTCTTCATCAATGAATTTCTACTTTAACCCTCTTCAAATTATTTTTAAAATCCTGCTGTTTCTTGTGTTCTTTTATATTGCAGGGGCACTGCAGGACTTTGGGTTTTTTCATGTAAAAGTGTAGCTGCAAACATCTGCTCAGATGCTGTGTGCACTTTACAAATCGATAGTTACTTCCAGCAATAAGTACTGTATAGGGCTATGGGAAGAGTCAAGCCTGCTGTCTTAAAAAGGACAGTGTAAATGGCAACTAACAAACCTTTATCAAACAAATTAATTGCTAAGCTGTCTAAATCTTCAGAAATCAATTATTTGGCTAGAAAATAAAGGAATAATGTAGTAAATGCAAAATACCAGGAGAAAAGACTTTCAAGGGCTATGAAAGGAGAGGGATGAGCCTTAATGTCTTTGAAGTAGTTGAGTGAGAATCTTATAGTGTGGGCTGTGTGTGCACTTCTGAATCACTTCTGCTTCACGTGGTTGAAAGTCTATACTTGAAGTACAAAAGAACCCCAAGCTGTAAATGTTGTTATTTCAGTTTAAACTGCACCTGTATTCCCAGTTGAGAGTGTGACACCATTATACTGGTGGTGGGAAAATGCAATTCTTGAAAGTTGTTTGAAGAATGACAAACTGGAGTGGTTAACGGGCTCCCTTGGATAGCAATGTCTTTCACAAAAGTAAAATAAAAATTCTCCTCTTCACTTCTTTCAGCATTAAAAAAGATCCTGGATTTTTTTCCTGGTAGAGTAAATGTAAAGACATAAATTAACAAAAAAAATTAATCAACAACAATCTTATTTTCCAGAATTTCATTTGTGTATTCTACATTTTCTAGATGAAATAATTGCATGAATAAATTTTAATTCTGTGGGTGCCTTCTGTTTCAGATCCTACCTGGCTTTCAACAAATTTGGGAATTTTAACTTGCATTGAATGCTCAGGAATCCATAGAGAACTTGGTGTTCACTATTCCAGAATGCAGTCACTTACATTAGATGTGCTGGGAACATCTGAACTTCTGGTAATCAAATTGCTTTTATTAACTTAAAAATAGTACTGTAAAATACTTCTAACACAAGTATATTTTTTGTCACTTTAGCAAGACGTTCTCACCCTGAAGTTGTCTCTGGATAAACACAATTTAAGAAAGCTTAATTTTTGAAGTCTGTTGGAACCTTCTGGAACATAGTGTCCTACTGTAAACTTTTTCTTATCTTCAAACTCAAATTAGTAGAGGCTTAGTATTTTTTGTGTTTTCAAATCTTTTTATCCTGAGTTGCTTTTTAAAAGAACACAGCTGTTTGACATATAAATGTGCTTCAGATTAAAAATTGGAGGACTTTTCAAATACTTAACCCATTAATTATTTAGCATTATTTTAGAAGACAACTTTAATCCCCAAAGGAAGAAAATGTATTCAGCTTCACTACACAAAGAAGTTACCACTTATCAGCTGCTCCATGACAGTTCATATGTGTGTTCTTACCCAGCACAAAGTATTTGCATTTATTGTATGAACTGGTGTCTTGATGGATTATTCTGCAGTTATTTGTTCATGTACTAAATCCCAATTGAAAATTCACATCCAAAAATAGTCCCCAATCTGTTTGTTATTGCTGACATAGCAGCAGACCAAGGAATCAGAAAGAAGAGGTCTCAACTCTCATTTTGCCTTTTTCTCCCCTTGTTATGTGTGTGGCTAATAATTGAACACATTTATTAATTGAGCTGCGGGATTTTGTTTTTTAACAGCTTGCAAAGAATATTGGGAATGCTGGATTTAATGAGATTATGGAATTCTGTCTTCCAGTTGATGAAGTGGTCAAACCTAATCCAAGCAGTGATATGTAAGTAAAGAGCCACTACTTCTGGGAAAGGCAGGCATTTAATTTAATATTGTGAAGGGGCTGTGCCATTGTGGTTTGCACTGGCAGGCCATGGAAGATGTGTAATATCTTACTTATGGTCTTATAGCTGAGGAGTAAACCTTTCTTCGGATGCTTTGCATGTCTGTTTTATTGAGTTTTATCTGACTGTACCTACTCTAATAGTAAGGAATATCTTACCAACTCTTTGAATCATGGTTTGTGGAAAAGAAACAAATTAACTGTGACTTGTTGGGAACCTTAAAGTCATATAAGGATAGGGATTAAAACCAAAGCAATTAATTTTGTGCTATTTGAAAACAAAATAGGAATTGTAATAAAGTGCACATTTACTTGAAAGATACAGAACAGCATTTAGAAACTACACCTAGGACCGAAGTCCGTGTGGAATGGAGACAGAACATTTAACTGAATTCCTCGAAAGCACTGAACAGTGATGGCAGAGATACAGCAAGGACAGCTGCCTACTTGGTTGGATACTACTCATCGTGAAAGAGCTAGTAAACAATGCAGAAACAAACCCAGAAGAATTGGCCCTGGATGAAGCTGATTTTACATTAGGTGTATTTTTAGCATTCTGACAAAACCAGTGTTAAACAAAGCAGTTTAGATAATTTTGGACTACTACTATCAATAATAATGCAGAGTATTAATATTAATAATTTAAATTACTAATAATTTTACCATATACTGAATCCATATAGTAAGAACACTTCTAAAAATCTGTATTTAAAAAGATAATTTCGTTTGATACCTCTGCTTATCCAAATTTGGGCTATTTTTTTTGAAATGAGATCCTGAATGCTGTCAAATGTTTTATGAACAAGAGTTATCAATTTATTCAATTTATTATTATTTATTGGGGTTTTTTTTTACTTCTTGCCCATTACATACTTTCTGGATGATGAGGTATGACTTTGTCAATTGTCTTCTGTGCAATGCTGTGTTCATCCCAAGAGCTGCTAAGTTATGACTTTGGGAGTCAAGCAAGCTCCTGCTTTGGGAGGCAAGCAAACTCCTGCCTTGGAGTAATGGGAAGAGGAGTAGATGTGTTACTGGGCATCAACAGCAGAAGTGATAACTTGTGCTGAGTCAGGTGGACTAAGTTTTCATCTTGCTTTAGAAATGTCACAAAAAAGTCCAAGACATCCTCCCTGTTACAGTTATGGTGAAGAGTTTAAAAAACATATGCACTGCTGTGAATTCAAATTCAAGGCCTGGATAGTGGTGTGCAGAGGTATAAGATAGATTTTTTTTTTAAATTTTTTTTGGGGGGTATCCCATGCTTTCCATCCCTTTCCAGCATGTGTAGGAGCACCAAGTCAGGTAAACATAAACCTGCAAGGCAACATAAACCAACATTGTGAAGTTTTGATGTGTCTTCTGTACATAGAGCTGGATAGTCTTGATCTCAACATCATCACAGATTTTGGAGGAAGAAATTCGTGGTCCATCTTAATATCAGATATTTGATTCATTTTCTGTAACTACATTTCATACTTGAAATATGAGACTGCATGGTTACATGCATATTTAAAAAGAAACATTATCATAATGAAGGATTTCAAATGACTTGCATGTATTTATGGAAATTATAATATGTATCTTCAATGGAAAGTTATAGAAGTAAATCACATTCAATTTCAGGAATGCAAGAAAAGATTACATTACTGCCAAATATATTGAGAGAAAATATGCAAGGAAGAAGCATGCAGACAATGCAGCTAAATTGCATGCTCTTTGTGAAGCAGTGAAATCAAGAGACATTCTTGGATTAGTTCAAGTGTATGCTGATGGCGTGGATCTCACAGAAAAAATCCCACTGGCCAATGGCCATGTAAGTGTTGTAAATTTTATTAGACAAATTGTTGTATGTGCAATATGCATTCATTAATTAAAAATTATTTGAAATAATATCTGAAACACTGTTCTGAATGCATGTCATTTTAATTATGTAATTTAACAATAAAAAAGAAGATACTAAGTAGTTTAATTTAAAATTGTTTCCAAGTACTATCTTATTTTTAATTTATTAAAACATTAAACATTAAAGCATTCAATAATCTATTAGTTTTCAACCCATTTATTTATTTATTTACTTTAAAGGAACAAAAGGGACGCAGTAAGTCTTTACAGATGTTTTAATGGTAGAACATTTGAATATTTGGAAATTACATGTTTTATTTGATTTGATTAATGTCTTACTAAAATTTCATCTTCAGAAGAAGAAGAAATAAATATCTTTTTTCATTTTATTCTTAGGAGCAAGATGAAACAGCACTGCACCTTGCTGTTAGATCAGTTGATCGAACATCCCTTCATATAGTTGACTTTTTAGTGCAGAACAGGTAAGTATGGAAAGCTAAATATTGACATTGCTTTTATGTAAAGTAATATAAATGCTAAATAAATACAAATATAAAAGTACTAGAGCTGTATTTGCAAATGTAATTTTATTCTTTGAAAATCTTCTAATTAGAGTGGCTTAATAATATAGAGTAGGAACTTATGCTTAATTACCGTTCTTCTTTCTTGTACTCCAAAAGTGGCAATCTAGATAAGCAAACCTGTAAAGGTAGCACAGCCCTGCATTACTGCTGCCTAACAGACAACGTTGAGTGCCTCAAACTGCTGCTGAGAGGGAAGGCTTCTATTGAAATAGGTAAAAGGGTAATGTGTACTTCAATTTCCTATTTGTCATTGCTTCAGATAAAAAACAGTGAAGTTGGAATAAGTGCATTTTCTCCTCCATTGTTTATCATAATTCTGTAAATCTTCATTATTAGAGAATCAGTATTCACTATTTGTTTCAAGTTTAAAATTGACTTATATATTATACTTAGTTTTTAAACAGGTTTAGATTTTTAATTGCTGTTTTGTTGTCAAGTTATATATTGCCATTTCATGGCTATCATTCATATATATATATGGCATCTTGAATTGCTACTGCTTGTCGTGTTCAGAGGGTTGATGTGAGCTGGACCTACCTATGAAAGAAAGAGATGAGTTTTTGAGTGTGTTGCTCTAGTACTTTATTATGCAGGTTTGTCTTTAGTAATGGACGTGTTAATCGTGACACCTCTCATCATACATTTCTTTTTTTGCTGTAATATAGCAAATGAAGCAGGAGAGACACCACTTGATATAGCTAAACGGTTAAAACATACTCACTGTGAAGAATTGGTGAGTATTGTGTCATTCTGTGTGTGCATTTCGTGTCTGATCATTTAACAGTTCACAGCTGAATATTCAGTGAATCTATTCCAGATGCAATAATAGTGTAATAGAAATAGTTATATCCTCAGAAATACTCATATGCTTACATAAAGTTATATGCTTTTAAAAAGAGAACAATATTTTTCTTCAGATGCAAGGGAGTAGTTGAGTCACCTTTCCTGGAGGTATTTAGAAATGGTGTAAATATGGCACTCAAGCTATTGTTTAGTGGTGGATGTGGCAGTTTTGGGTTCATGGTTGAACTTCATGATTTTAAAGGTCTTTTCCAACCTAAATGATTCTATGAATTGAAGTGTCTGACATCTCCTTGAAATCTAATTACTAAAGAACTTTTTATCAGTGAAGGCCTTGATGAAGGCCATTATCTTGTTGCCCAGAGAAGTTGTGGATGCCCTATCATATTAGGAGGGTCTGGGCTTCTTAATAAGTCACTCGGATTCAAGGAAACTGCAATTGCAGTTAATTTCTTTGACTTGCAATCTCTAAATCAAAGCAAATACAAAGTGGTGCTTCTTGTCAGAAAACGGAGAATGGATCTACAATGGTTAATGACATGTCTAGTTACTTTTGATTTATTTGTGTTGTATTTGGTAGCACAGCTTAATTTAAATTTACTTCAGTGCAGTAACTTTCCAGATTGCTGAAATCAAGATTCTTCCTATTTGTGGACTTTGTTTACTTTCAAATATTTTGTTTGAAAATAAGTACTGCCTATTGCATAAGTGTCAACAGTCATTGTTTTTTTTCCTTAGCTTACTCAAGCACTGTCTGGAAGGTTTAATTCTCATGTTCATGTAGAATATGAATGGCGGTTACTTCATGAAGATCTGGATGAAAGTGATGATGATGTGGATGAAAAGCTACAGGTTTGTATCAATATTATTTTTCTGTACACATGTATGTGTAAGTGTGATGTTCATAATGATTTCATTAACTTTGCTTTTTACTATAGGTATGAAGACATTGTGAAATAAATTTCTGTAGTGAAATACCTTAAATTTTTGTTTCTGGAATTATAGTTGGTCTTCTTTTTCCTCTTAAAACATGACAATGCGGTGCCAAATTATTAGCCATGTGTTATATATTCTTTTCAATCAAGTCAATAGTTGGTTTCAATATATCAGGAATATTTAGATCTGCTGACTGTGAAGCAGATCTAACATGAACTGGGAAAATTGTCTTTACAATAGAAGGCACCTCACACTATCTCCTCATGTTTATGAAATATCTCCAATCAATGGCTCTAACTTTAGAACAGTTTATGCGTTATTTTGTCTTCAACTGAACCTGTGCATTAAATAAGCTGCATCCATTAACAGCAGGGTAGGGTCTTAATTCTGAATCTTCACGTATAAAATAATTTTTGATTTTCATTCTTTTCATACCTGAAATGTCTAGTGGAGTTGTGGCACTTTTAGGTCCAGAATCGCAGAATGGTTGGGGTTGGAAGTCTAACCTCCCTGCTACACCAGGATCACCTGGAGCCAGTTGCCCAGGACCATGTCCAGATGGCTTGAATGATGGTGATATTGCAAAATATTTCAATAGCACAGAAACTTCATTGCATTTTCAAAATTTAATTTCCCAGTTTAGGGCCCAACTTGAACTTGTATTTATGCACCTAAACACACAGACAGGTAAAAAACTACTGTGTTTTGACACCTAAAAATGGCATGACTTTGTAGAGGACAAGTAATTTGAAATTATGTATAGACTCCAAAATACTAATAACATCCTGAAGCATTCATAATTTGAAGTATTCCATGTAAGTATTGAACAGGATTTTGTTCTTTGTGTGTGTATGATGTTCTAATTGCTTATGCCTTTTCTGCTTTCCTTATAAAGTACAAGGAATATATAATAGGCTTTATATTAGTCTTCAGATGTTAGCACAATGTTTTTTGAAAGTAGCTAACAAAAACCACTTTCTCCTCTGGATAATGAAATTTTACTTTTTCCTTCTACAACCTTTAGCATTTTAATACTTCTCTTGCAAAATCCCTCATCTCAACTAGGGCATGAATTTCTAACACTAAATTGATAACATAAAGCCAAGTCTTGTGTGTTGGGTTTTTCAAAAATATTAAAACCTGACAGTCACAAGTTCATTTCAATTACCTTCATAGAATCTCTTTAAAATTGTTCGTTCTTCAGACTATTAAATTGGCTTAAATGTTTTGGAGACTAATTTTGAGATCAGTAATTCCTCTGTTGCAAAAAACCATTTTTACAATAGTGTGTGTGCATAGGACTCTTT
>NW_005054318.1:7054141-7080059 GCF_000277835.1 Geospiza fortis | reverse complement strand
CTCTTTCCCCATGTCCTGTGTCTCTAGTCCAAGATAGTTGTTACCTCTGGTGCTTGACTTGAACTAATTAGCAATAGAAGGTGTCACGGGCCATTCCTTTCAAAGCACAGTTCCTATCTTCTGAGACTCTTCTTAAGAGTTTTCCTTAAAATTTTGGTATGTGTGGAAGAATCTGAAGTCTGTGAGCTGGTAGATCCAGTTCTTCTGCATGAGCATACTCTATCCTCATATTTATGTATTCCTATATATTTAATCACACTCTAGATAATAACAATAGTAATGATGATCATTTTGTTAAAACAGATTGAAACCTTTAGAGGTCTCATGTTTTCCAGGTATAAAAGTTTTTGGTTATTTACAAATACAAATCCCTTTCTGGCATGACCTAAATTTGTTTTTTGATCAGTTCTTGTCCTTCACTTTCTTCATTGTTGTCAATTGCCTTCTGCAGTTAAGTGGGTTTTGTTTTGACTAGTCCCTGAGCTCCATCTCATATAGGTGTATCTGCTACTCAACAGTGTGGCTAAAATTATGAAGCTCCTATTTCACTGCCCACTATTAGTAAGTTTGTACTGCAGGGACTTTTGAAAGGAGATTAAAGACTATTAATCACACAGTCCCAGTATCTGTGACTACATTGTTCACATGGGTGAATACGACTGT
The DNA here is from genome assembly GCF_000277835.1 of Geospiza fortis. Taxonomy (NCBI): domain Eukaryota; kingdom Metazoa; phylum Chordata; class Aves; order Passeriformes; family Thraupidae; genus Geospiza; species Geospiza fortis. The sequence goes on along the minus strand of NW_005054318.1, from coordinate 7,079,396 downwards.
TGCTTAGGATCACATCAGAGTTTTGTTTTTAAATGTCAAACTATTGGATGTGTCTTGCTGGTAAGACAACTGAATAGATTTTGTAATCTCTGTCAGAAGAGGTCATGTCTGAAATTTAAATTCTTTTAGTCCAGAATATTTCATATTTGAGAGACTCTAACCTAAAGGAAGGGTAAGATAATTCAACTGCTTTCTGCTGTTGTTGTACACTGTGGCTGCCTGGTCCTGCCTCAACTTTTGCCTCCACTCTGGCACACATTTGTCCCTGTACTGACCTGCTTCAGTTTGGTGAGCCAGTGAAAAGCTGAATCATAAACATGAAAAAGAACTTCTGCTGGTTTAGAAAGCAGAAGGTGTGGGCTGAAACAAGGCAGAACTAGGACAGTGGAGAGGTCAGGGAATGGAGAGTGTCAGCCAATGTGGAGTGAGGTTGCTAAGTCAAAGCAAGGAGAGGGACTATAATGTACATAATTTTTATAAATCTTGGAGTTATAATGCTGTGCTGTAACATATCTAAAGGCTCTACATGGTGAATCCAGAAGTAATCATTGAATGTATTCAGAGGAAAATCAATTGCTTGTTAGTGATACTGTTGATGTAAATCTTTATTCTGCCTAAATGCTATTACTATAAATTGTTATTTTAATTTCATACAGACAATATGTCAGTATGGCATGTTTATCTAGCACTGTTTCTGAAGGTATATTTATGCTCTCTGGGCTGTGGATTGCTAAAGCCCATTGCTGTACTAGCCACATGAATTTGTAACTCCAGCTATTTTAATTATCATTTGATAATAGTGATGACTGTGCTTGCTGTTGAAACAGGAAGAATAATGCTAAGTGCAGATGTTTGCTGTAAATCTCAAAACCAGCTAATCAGATACAATTTGATAATGTGTGGGATGAGCAATGATCCATCCCAGCTGCCAACTGAAGTAATCTCCCAAACTTATCCAGTAATACTAGTGAGCTAAAAAGAGTTTAAGAGAAGTTTTGGCTGCTCATTTTTTGTAGGCTGAGCTACAGGTAGAATACTTAGATGAAATCTTGTCTGGGTTATGAGGTCATGATCATCCATTTGGGATTTAGCTCTGCTGAACTTCAGATGAGGCTTAGGACCTACAATTGTTTATTTAGTTTTGAAAATACTGCTGGATATTTTGATGCAGGGAAACTTTATTTGATCCAGTCTGAAAATCTATACTAGTTATCTATAGAAGTATAGTCTTGTGTATATAGGGATACAGTATTATCCTGTAACAGTGTACTACAGAAGAAATGAGAATGTATTAATAGTTTTGGAGTGCAATTCACCTTAAATCTTTTGTTGTTGTTGTTGTTAGGGTGCATTGCTAGGGTGCACAGTTACTTTGTCTTGAAGAGGGTAGAATATAGGTTTTAGGTTATGTATTAAAAGCAACAAAAATGCATTTTAGGAGCCATTTTTCTTTCTAGAAACAAATAACTTTCTATTTACTAATACATAAAATGAGTGCAACTAATGTGGTATCAATGAGTACTTTTTTTATTGTGTTAAAGCAACCCAGTCCCAACCGGAGAGAGGACAGGCCTGTCAGCTTCTACCAGCTTGGATCAAACCAGCTTCAGCCTAATGTAGCATCCTTGGCAAGAGATGCAGCAAACATTGCTAAGGACAAGCAAAGAGGATTTATGCCAAGTATATTACAGAATGAAACATATGGAGCAATACTCAGTGGCAGTCCACCTTCCATTCAGCCTGCAGTACCTGTTACAAGTAGTGCACCTCCTCTACCTCCAAGGAATATTGGCAAAGGTACTAGAAAATATAATTGTACATTAGAAGAATAGCATCATAACTTTAAAAAAAAAGGAAAAATAGGTTTTCTCTTATTTAGCACAGGTGAGTATTGGAACAGTTATTGATGGTCTCATTTTACATCCTTGAACATAACGTGTTCTGAGTTTGATTATTGGTGTACCTGCAAGGCAGTACACAGTAGTGTTTTGGAAAACAATACCCAGATAACCTCACCAGAGTTAAACCATTTATTAAAAGGATGGCTGCAGTCAATGTAGCTCATCAATTTTTTGGTACATTCAATCTTCTCATACTTCTGTTTCTTGAAGATGTCATTGTCAGGGTTCACTCTGAAGATAAAATTTCAATAGCATTTGTCTGCCGTCAAACTTTGTTTCAGACCTCAGAGAATGGAGAGTGTGTGCAGAGCATGAGATCTTAACCTTGCAAATTCTTCTCTTAATAAATACATGCTTCAGGGTTGTTGAAATAAAAATGTAAGTGTCATGATGTGGAGAACTGGATGATTTTAGTGACCCGATAGCTGACTGAAAACACAGCTGCCAATTTACTGGTTGTCCCTAGATCATTAGAACAATGTAAAAGTATGTGTCTCATCCTGATTCAGAGGGTTGTGTGCTCTGCAAAATCTACCATTAAAGCTGGTGCTGTGAACTTCATTCTTATCTTCATATGTAATCTGTTTGCATCACAGTAAAGAAACAGAGAAATCTGAATAGGTCCTCTTAGTACAGGTCATATTCAATGTGTTTCATTGTTTTAATACCTTTATTATCCACCATCTTTCATGGAGGCTAAATTTATGTATTCAATTCAAGAAAAGTTACTATTAAACACATGGTTTTCTATGGTGCTGTATTCAGACTCCCTAAGAAGAGATATGATCAGGAAATGTTCTGGGCACACATGGGTGACTTCTGCCTTTGGGAGCACTGTGCAGAGGTCAGAATGCAGGACTCCATGCGCCAGTGATTGTGCCTGAGATGGCAAACTGATCTTCTGTGTAATATGAAAAGTCAGTTATGGAATGGCTGCATAAAAGGGGCAGAAAAATTGAGAACAGAAAAGTCTGGTTTTGGGTTACTTGGAAGGTAGGATGGGACTGGGGGAGCTTTAGTTGCATGTAAAACTTAACCAAGGCAGGATTACTTTAATATTTCACATGAAGTCGAAGCTTAATATCTAGACAACATTTTTTTACTTGGTGGAAAGGAACATTTTCCCCACCAAACAGGAAAATTGACACAAGGAGCTTGCCTGGTTTGTTTAACTATTAGATTCTATCTCTGAATTAGTAAAAAATTGAATAGTTAAAAAGACTGTTTTATCCTTTGATATTATTTTAATAATGGCCAATCATACCCACAGTTTGCCCTTGATTAAATGACACATTTCAAGTGTCATTTTAATTTCATTCCCAATCCCAAACTTCTTGGCATCACTGTAATACAACTCATGCCATGAAGACAAGGCTGTCTGCCTTAGATTATTAGCTCATATTCTTTACTCTAGCAATGTATTAGCCTATTAATTTATATACTTAGTTAAAAGCTATAATAGTATCATTGACCGTAGCTTCTTGTGAGTTGCTGATGTTGTTAATGTTATGCTTGTGGTGTATTATTGCTCCTTTATCCTCGTAGCTTTAGGCTGTTTTCCAAGTCTTCTGAGCCTTTTATGCTTTTCCCTGCAACCTAATATTTGTTCATACCTTACTCTGTTTTATCTTTTCTTAATATGATACTCATGTGCTGAGTAGGGAGAAATGGCATAATATGTGCAAAATACTGGCTTTATAAAGAAAACCTGTAGACTGTTTTTATGAAAAGAGGAGGCAGCTCTTCAGAATGAAGTAATTTAAGAGGCTCTGAAGAAGTACTTCGTGACTGTTTCACAACTAGTTATTATAGCTTCTTGCTTGAGTGAAATTCAGGTTTACAGTTTTATTTCTAAGTCAAAACTGATGTTTCAGTTTGAGTCAGCAATGTGTGCTCATGCTTGTGGAAGAGTGAGGTCCTTTTCTTGCAGTACCTGAGAAAATTACAGTTATCAGTCAGGGATTAAAGAAGGTAGCAAGATGTGCCTTCTGCCTTCTTACTGAGAAATCTGCTTTTTCAAGTATTGATATATTTTAAAGTAATGACTGGAGACAAATTTTGTGTAGGTAAAGTGTTAGAAGTTTCTAGGTGATTTTTTCTGTAATTTTTAACACCAGACTGATTTCTGCTCTGGCATTCCATCAGGATGCAGTGACTATAATTGATGAATATAGTGTTGCTGAATATAGTGGTCTATCCACACCATTTCTGAAAGCACAGGTGTGAATATTAACACTTTGTGCTTAGGGTAAGTAATAATAATAATGCAGTATTTTCCTCTCTTTTTAGTTCAGCCTTCAGTTCTTGGCAGTGGTATTCAGACAATTTCTTCATCTAATGCAATGTGGAAGACAAATTCTTTAGGAGTGGAAAGTATAAGCAGGCAGAGGTCTTCATCAGATCCACCAGCTATTCATCCCCCTGTGCCGCCATTGCGTGTAACATCTACAAGTATGTTTCCACTTTCCCCTGTTTTCCCTTCTACTGTATCTAATCACAGTTGGCTTATTTTTCCATTTCCACAACTCATACTTCCTCTTTTGGTGACTGTAGCTTTGGCCTGTCGTTCCCATCCAGTAACAAACTATCTTCTCTGATGCTCCAGTGGGGACTGTAAGGTGTAGTGCAGGGTCAGCAGGAAATATCATCTATTACTACAGCTAAAGGGCTCATCATTTTATTTATATATATATATATATGTATAGTTTTTGTGCTGCATTTCTCACTAGTTGTGAAGGTGAGTGTTACATGTAGGCTTGGGGCTGTGTCTCCACATTTTGCTTGATTCTTGCAGACCACTGGAATGCAAAAGGATGTTTTAATTCATTGCCAGCTGCTGTTTTGGTGGTTTTAAGAATTCAATAACAATTTTAATTAATTGCTAAACCTAGTCTGCTGTTAGTTGTGAATCACAACAAGATTTTAAGAAAAGATGTTCCTCTAAATAAAATTTGTCAGATATTACTTACCTGGTTACTTTTCCATAAAACATAGGCTGAAGGCATTGACTGGACAAATAATATTAGCGCTTTAAAAAATGTATTCTGATCTACTGTTTTCAAGAATGTGACCGACTTCAGCAAGAATTTTCTTTGCTTGCACTTTAATGCTTGAATAAATTTAAGTGCTTGTGAGGTCTCCAGCTTTGACTAGGTGAAACAAAAGGTAAACCATTTTCCAAAGAGGTCCTTTTTCCATTACATGTAGTAAAGCGTTTTTCTTACATACGTCCTGTAACAGGGGAACCTGTAATGAGAACCCAAGAAATTAAATGGTAAATAGAAGTTTAATTCCATGTTTCTGTCTAACTTTCCAATATAGATGTACTTTCTCCAGCACCACCACCTCCAGTGGCAAAGACAGCCAGCATTATAGAAGCTCTGAACCAGCAATCGAAACAGCAGCCAGCTCCTCCACAAAACAAGCCAACCCCACCACCACTGCCTCCACAACCTCCTAGCAGAATCTCTCAGAGAAAGCCTATTCCTGGGTAACTGATTTCATTTTAATCTTTAATATGCTTCATCATTTTTAGTAACTTAATATATCTATAACATGCAGTCATCAATAAAGCATGCGTGCTTTTGCCAATGATGTGTTCTAGAGTGTGGGAATGAACAGAAGGCAGATGCTAAGGATGTAGATGATTACTACAGTAATCAAGGATTATTATTGCAGTAAAAACAAGACAGCCTAGTGATTTAAGGTTATATGACTTGCAGCATATCTCCAGAATGCCTAGCTGTGATGGGGATAAAAAAACATAAAAAATATTCAAGTCCTTATTCTCATCTAGTAACAAATAGGAGATAATGGGATCTAATGTCTGATTGTGCCATTTATTGTTCACGTGCTTTGCATAAGTTCTGTACCATTGAATCTTTCCATTTGTGGCAGAAGTAGAGAGACCTGGAAAAGAAAAAAAACTTTTAAATTTGCAGAAAAATAAGTTAGGAAGGACATATGACTGGAAAACAGGATCATATCCAAGGCATCCTTGAGAAGCTGAAGGAGTAGTCAAGGGAAAAGAAGGGTGTCATTCTTAGTAATTAAGAACAATCAACTACAGGGATGAAGCATGGAGAACAGCAGAGTATGGGTAAGCAAAATCCTTAGAAGAAGGATCTGTAAGGATATTGTAAGTAAGGCAGATGACCTAGTGCTGTTGTGGAAGAGTTAAAGAGTATAGTTTTACCTGAGCCTGCAAATTATAGGAATTAATTCTCTCAACTGTCTCAACATCAGTGGTGCCTCAGCAGGACTGCTGTGTTCAGTTTGGGGCATTGCAGTAATGAAATACTGAGGTGGGAACCAGGGGAGATCAATAAGGTAATGAGAAGTCTGGAAAATAGGGTCTTTGAACAAATTTTGGAAGAAATAAGGTTTCATTTGCAAATTGAGACTGAAAGATGAAAGCAACCTTGACCCTTAAGCTCCTTTCTAGCCCTTTTTTTTTTCCATGTACCATACCTAAAAGGTAGACACAAATTGTTGAAGCTTTCTATAATGTACAGACTAATATGGATGCAAAATTTTAAGAAAAATTTAAAATAACAGTGAAAGGAACTTCAAATCTCAGGAAAAGACATGAATTGCAATAATCAAACCTGTATTATTTTTCTGCCTTTTTTAAAATTAGGTGCAGCTTTCAATTCACTTAATCAGAAGTACAGAAGTAGTACTTTTAAAAGCAAAATAGCTGACACCAGATTTTACTGAAGATAGGCCAAGACCTTTACAATTTAGAAAGTACTCTGTATTATTGCTTTTTGAGTTCTTGTTTGTTTCTGAAATGGACCAATTTCTCACTTTCTGCGCAGGACTGAGAAGTCATCTGGCTTAACTAACAAAGGGCAGACCAGAGGACTTGGGTCTCTACAACAATCTGGTAATTGTGGTTTAGAGATTTATTTTATTATAGTTAAGCTGTCATATCAATCAAAGGGAGAGTGTGGGTTTGTTGTGGTTTTCTTTAATCTGTTCATTTACCCTACACATTTAAATATAATTAGTGCCAATATTCTTCTTGTTTCTCTTTGTGATTGTGTAGGCCCAGATGCCTCAAGTTCTTTAGCATGAGCAGAGCTATGGGCCTCGCAAAGTCAATCATGGGACCATGTAATAAACATAATCACAGAATGGTTGATGTTGGGAGGGATCTCTGTGGGTTATGGGGTCCAACCTTTTCCTAAAGAAGGGTCAGCAAGAGTGGATCACCCAGGACTGTGCCTGGAGGATGGAGACTCCACAACCTCTCTGGGCAGCCTGTGCCAGTGCTGTGCCACCCTCACACTGACAAAGTGTTTCCTGATGTTTAGACAGAGGCTCCTGTGTTTCAGTTTGTGTCTGCTGCCTCTGGTCCTGCTTTTCAGCCAGGTGGCCACCAACATATATTGGTGTATGGCCTGTTTGTCCCCAGGTGCAGAACTTTGTACTTCATTGCTCCAGATTCTCCCCTGGTGTCTGGACCAGGTTTCCTGAAGCCCTGTCTTGCTAGTAAAGGCTAAGGCCAAGAAGGCATTCAGTAGCTCAACCTTTTCCATGTACCTTGTAACCAGTATCTCATCTTGTTCAACAATGGGTCCACATATTCTCTAATTTTCCTTTTGTTACCTGTAGATTTATTTAAGCCCTTCTTGTTATCTTTGACATTCCTTGCCAGATTCAATTCTAGCTAGGCTTTAGCTTTCCTAACCTCACCTTAAAACACACTCAAACAAAGGATACATTTTGAAAATTTTTCTTTGCTCTGTTGTTTGCATATGTCATAAACAAGTCAGATACACATTTTAGAATAGAAAAATTTAGAATTGAAAATCCAGAGCTTATATAATGTCACTTCTAAATATATTGCAAATTGATATAGCTCTTTTTATGTTAATAAACAGAGTACATTATTCAGAGTTCATTATTCATTTTGTGGTTTTTGCTGTTCGAAGTAACTACTACTTTGGGATATGACAATAATGTAATCTCCATAAGATCTCTACAGTGAGGTCTGTGCAGATTCTGTGGTAGTTGTAGTGGAATTTCTCCTACCTTGCTTGCCCTTCTACTGTATATTTTATATTCATTTGTTATTAGTGTGAGTCTTTTTCATTTTCTCTTGACATATTCCAGAGGAATTTGCTAATGGCTATCTGCCACCTGTGTCAGGAGTCTCCTGTGAAGGACACAGCATCCTGATAATGATGGTCTTTACTAGGAAAGAAAGGTTCTAACAGCATACAGTCTGTAGTGAAGGAAAGGGTGAACGGGATATTTGGTTCTGCCCTCATCTATTTTATCTCTCTTAGCATATCTGCACTGTTTAATGTCTTAGGTAGTTGTCTTTGGGAAAAGTGGCCTTTTTGTTAAGGAAAAGGATAGAATTCTGTTCCATTATTTAGAAAGGACCAGTAAAAATTAAATACTCATGGGATATAAAATGATTTATATACTTTTAAGAATAATTGGTTTGGTTTCAATTGATACCATCACTTTTACTTTTTTTTGGAAACATGCCTAATATTTACTTGGTTTATTTATCTTAGCAGGAGAGTCATCTTCTGTATGTGACATTCCAGGAACACAGACTGGTTCTACAGCAAATACTTTGGCACAAATCCAGCCACCAGCACCAATGCCAAGGAAATCACAAATAGTAAGTACAAAATATGGTGTTTGATTTTATTTATCTTCTGCATTCTGTCAAACACACTGTAGACATGATAGTGTGTCCTGCCATGGTAAAAGTGTGAGAGCCATGAAACACACAAGGCCTGTATCCTGTGTTTAAGTATCTGTGTGACTTGTACTAAATAGTCACAAAAACCTTTTTTCCTTGAATTTCCTGTAGGATAGTATGTGATTTTAAGTTTAAGAAAGCAAACCAAACCAGTTGGATTCTTTGTTCATGTCCGGTTGTGACCAACACAGTCCACAGAATTATAGTTTGACTTATTGGAGCTAGATAAGATTTAGGAGTTAGTGACTTGTAGGTGAGCTTGGTGAGTCACTTGTAACGTGTGGCTTCATTCTCAGTCTTCAGTGAAGTAAGTTGTAAGGGAACTCTTGTGCTTTTATAATGGACACAGATATACTGACAGTTGTTCATGTAGGTAGGTGAAATGACTTCAAACAAGACTAGCAGGAGTCAAGCTCAAAACAAAAGAAACTGTTTCTTTGTGCTGTCAGTTCTCAGCATTCACCTGGTGACAGGAGAGAAATCTCTTGGTAAGCATATCCCCAGCAGAAGGTTGTTAATTCTATATTTTTCTTCTCCACCCTCCCCCAGCCTTACAGTGACTATTAAAAAAGAGATACTGGGTTTAGATGGACTCTTGATCTGATTGTGTGGTATTTTTATACTCTTTACTTATTATTTTTAATCTAGGACCATGAATGGTAACACATATTAGTGCCAGTACCTGTAATCTTATACTGGTGTAGGTAAAGGGATGTTTTTCCAGATGTCAGTGGTGCTGTACATTATATGTAGTTAACTTGGTCTTTGGTCCTTGCTTCAATTTTATGTTGCTTTCTTGTGTGATAGATGTAAAAGATCCATATCCTTGATCCTGACAGTACATCTCTGCAGGAAGCAAATCACAATATGTAAAGCCCATACATTTCTGAGATGCTGTGAGTGACTGGGTCTGGGCAGTTTCACACATTCTGTGCAGGAGTGTGCTTCAGTAGTAAATAATGAGCAGAGAGGTAGGAGATGTGCCGTTCCAGGCTCTGCAATGCTCTTGTTAATGGCTTGTAATGAAAACACCTGCTTCCTTCAGTCTCTGGTGTCTCTCCCTTCAACCATTTTTCCTTAACCATGTCCACTGAATTAGCAGCTCTCCAGGACAGAGTTCAGTGTGTTTGTGTGCATAGCCTGGCCATTGGTCTTGAGCACACAGAGCCCCTGTTACCCGTTTCTTATCTGATAATGATGAGAAACCTCAGAGGCATCACCTTGCATTAGTTGGGAGTATAAAATTTTCTGGTTTCTTGCCTCCCCCACTCTTGTTCAACCAAGTTACTGTCCGTCTTGCATTAAAGTAACCTTCATTTTTTAGGCCACAAAAAATTAAATGGTCTAAGTATTGTGAATTGCTTATGTTGTCATATTAACTTTGTGAAGCTACTGGACTCTGATCTTAATTTCTGTTGTGTGTGCTGGGATTCAAGTGTAAGCACTGGTTACATCCTTCCAGCACATCTGAAACAGCTCCTAACCTAACTTTCTGTATAAATTGAAGTTGTAGTTTCCCTGTGTTGGTTTGGTTGGTTGGTTGGTTTTTTGGTTTTGGTTTGGTTTGGTTTTTGGGTTGTTTTTTTTTTTAATAGAACAAATTGATTTAGCTATGAAGGAATGGGCTGTGCTGCCTAGTTTTGGGGTCAGTGTCTTCAATATTTAATATTAATTGCACAAAATATGAAGAACATATCTGACTCTCCAGCTGTCTCTAGGTCTTCATTAAGGTGAATTCTGTCACTGAGCAAATCAGCTGGGTGACTTTCTTCTGTCATAGGGACAGAGAAATAAGGGAAAACCTGGCTCAGGAGTGTGTGCTAGTTAAGATGCTTTAGCTAAATTAATCTAGCTAAAGCATCTTAGCTGAGATTTAGTCAAGGGCTCCTCAGCTAAAGAGCTTTAGCTAGATCAGTCTAGCTAAAGTTCTTTGGCTAAATTGCTCCATTTAGCCTTATACTCCTGCCTTTTTTGCTATGTCTTTACCCTGCCAGGGAATCCAGAGGCCAGGCCAAGTTTAGAAAACGAATGCTCCTTGAGTAAAGAAAAGACAGGTCTAGTTGTATATACACATTTAGCCAGTGGCTTATCTCCTACACAGTGCATTTACCCAATAGCTCATTTATCAGGTGGAAATTCCTGATTCACCTTTTGATTTCTTTTTTTTCTTCAATGTGATATTTAGATTTTTGAAACCATTTTGTAGATACATGGGAAATTTCCCTAGAAGATTTTATTCCTCTGGGAATGAGATCTATTTTAATTTCCTTGCCTTCTAAAGAACAAGAAATACCTGTAATTACTGCACTTTGAAGTTAGTCATTATATCACTGTTGTACTGATGTGAAGCTTTTCCCTTTTGACCTAAAAGGTGGTTGTGGTTCAGACTGTCATTTGTCTGAGAGGGAGCGTCTGGAAAAATTGCTGTGCTGCAGTGCCAGGCTGGCAGCTCCCAGGGATGAGAGAGCCTCAGGGTGTGCCTGCCCTGGGCAGGCCACAGCTTTATTTATATTAGAATTTATATGCAATTTATACTAGAATACAAATGAATGCTTCTAGAGGAACATAACAATCATGCTGCCTCCATCCCTCCCCATCCACATTCCCTCTTTTCTCTGGATGGTGCTCAGCTCTAGCACAATGGCCCAGTAAGAGACTGTTGGGCAGTTCTGTCCTCAGCAGAGCATTTTGCTGATGGAGAAAATGAGAGTTGTAAATGGAGTCTCTTGTTCCTTTTCATCTGTCTGCTCCATGGCTGACCTAACTAGAGACTGGGACCAGGCACTGTATGGTGATATCCAGTATAGTGATGAAGCCATCTTTACCTTATGCCATGTGGAACTTCTGTCCCAAACAGTCATTAACAGCCATCTCAGACCTAAATGGCACTTACACCTCTGCTCTGACACTTTAGGGTAGAAAGGAGAGATTTTTGTTCCCTATGGGAAAAGGGTGGACTCATGGTGGAAAGCTTTACACTCTGCCTCCAGCCCTTGAGCCTCTTCACTTGTTGGGTTTTTTGCATGGAAACGCTGTGTAGGCAGCATTATTGTTGGTCTGCAACAGAGAATGAGGAGGCTGAAAAGAAATGCAGCAGCAGACTGGCTTGTACTGGAAAAGGTGTGAGATAAGGAAAACCAGAGTGAAACAATTTTGATATCACTTTGCACAGAACACAGCTAGGACTGAGTCCCACTGCCATACTGGAATATTGCCACTCCTTACTAAACTCTGCCTTTGAAAGAACTGCCAAAAGACTCTGTGGCTGGCAGTCCTCAGAGCACTGCTGGGAGGCAGAGGATGTTTTGGTGGGTTCTTACACTACCGAAATGGGTTTAGCAAATTAAGAAGAAACATATTGGCAGGTGGTCAGGCCTCCCTCTGATAATGCTGCTGCTGTTACATTTGCACAGAATTTGATCACCCCATCTTCTGAACAAAATCATGCTCACTGCAGTGATGTAGAGCTCTGAAGAAAGAGGCTGAGCCCTCTGTAGGTTTGGGTGAGCCAAAATGGAGAATTTCTAAGGGAAACATGGCCTGTGTTATTGGCACAGCCATTCCAAAAAGCTTTGGCTGGTGCCAGATTCAGCCTGAACCATGAGGACCCAGCATAAAAGATATAGCTGAACTCTAACCTGTGAAAAACAGCAGTTGGAAGCAGTTCTGAAACTTTCTTCAAAAAACTCCAAGTCTACTCTATCTCTTCTGTGCTGTATTATTTACCTTCAGTTTTGTTTTGTTTTTTTTTCATTTCAGTCAAAAACTAAACCCAAGAGAGTAAAAGCAATTTACAACTGTGTAGCAGATAACCCAGATGAGCTGACTTTTGCAGAGGGAGATATTATTGTAGTTGATGGTGAAGAAGATCAGGAGTGGTGGGTGAGTATTTTGCATTTTCTGTCAACACACTTTGAAAGCAAGAAATTAAATCTTAGAGGTTGACTCTCACTTTGGAAGATCCCCTGCTGGGTTTCCAAATAACAAGAATAGTTTCATCTCATGGAAACTGGAGATGAAATTTCAAGAGTCAAACTTCAGACAAGCTTTTAGCTTTTCTCACTTAGGGAAAAAAAAAAAAGAAATCTCTTTAGTAGGGTTCACAATACACTGGGGACATGGTCATGATTCAGAAAATTTTTGGCCAAGTGTCAGCAATTTAAGAATCTGCTATTACAGGTGCTATGTAGTGGGTTTCTGTCCTGGTTTGGGACAAATTTGGAAGGGAACTTCCAAAGGGATGTTCCCTAAAGGGCAGAATTCAGTGGCCCTTCCCCCCACCTGTTTGGGAGATAAACCTCCTTCAAGAAAAGTGGAAAAAACAGTTTATTTAACAAGCAAAGTACTCACAGACATGAAAAAATGAATAATATTGAACAATGGAGCCTCTCATTGTTCTGAAGAGATGGCAGATTCAGAGAGGGTCCTTTTCGTGGGCTGTAGCTCTGCTCACTCAGTCTCTTATCAGTCCCTCCTGCACTGTAAATGCCACATCCTGGGCCCTGGTGGGCCACAGGCGTGAGCTCCCCGTGTTTTTCTGGGTTTTTGGTCCAAAGCAGGGCTGAACAGTTCCAAGAAAAAGAAAAGCCACAGTCCAGGGAACTTGTCTTCCTCAGCTAGCTAAAAACTAACTAAAAGCAAAGGAGGGCTCTGTCCCACTCACTGTCTGTGCTGCAAACACGCACTGAGAGAGAGCTGAACTCTTACCTCTGTGTTTTGAATAGTCTCCTTAGACATTCCACCAATTCTTCTTCTGCTTCCCTTAGCTCTCAGGTCTAGTTTTAAAGGTGCAGAACTTATTTCTGGGCTAAACAGATGGATGGGGATACAAATACAATACAGCATCCTAAAGTCACCCCAGGAGACAGCATCAGAGGAGAGCTTTGTATTGTCCTCAGTCTTCAGATGACTAGGACTGAGTCTATTTGAGCTGGGAAACCATCTCAAGTTTTTACATCCCAGAGTCTTATTGGCTAAAGCAAAATCTTGGAAAATTATTATGCATGAAAATACTTGCTTTAATCTGTTAGCTAGTGAAGAACAGAGCTTCAGATTGCATCTAAATTGACAATAATGCTGTATAAACAGAAATAGGTTAATGTAAAACCTGAAACTGTTGAAGCTTGATTCATCCTTTTGCCTCACAGTGATGGTTAGAGGAGCAACTCAACAGAGGCCAAACGTGGGCTGCCAGGCATTACAGATTGCACTGGATTTATGCAGCAGTGGTACTGCAGTAAGATGTTGTATATTCAAAGAACTGGATAAAACTTTTGCATTTGACAAAAACTCAACGTACAGCTGAAAAACATGCACCCTGTAGGACTGAATTTTCCTGTTGGCAAGAAAACTAGCACTACTGCAGAAAAGATTTGGTGGGAGACTTATACTACAGGCAGGAAGGTCACTGGTATTCATTTTGGTGATACTGAAATGTCATTTCGAGATTTAACTTGAAAAATATCTGGACTCTTTCAGATTGGTCATATTGATGGAGATCCCAGTCGGAAAGGAGCTTTCCCTGTATCATTTGTGCACTTTATTGTTGACTAGATTGCTACTGATAAGTGGAGACATTTCTCATTTCCAGCAGTCACAGAAATAAGTTTTGTTCTATTTCATTTCACCTACCTATCCGCAGCCACCTTGCCAGAGCACTGCCCAAGTCCTAGGTACTGTAGCTTACTTTTTTATTGCCATTGTTCTGGTTTGGGGACTTTTAAACTTTTTTCTACGTGAAAACTTCTCATAAGCAGTTTACACTTTTAAATAAAAACAACTCTTCCTGTATTTTTCAAGGTGAACTGAAAAGCTTTAACAATCAAAATCCACGTGTCTGAATATCACAACATTATGAATGTTATCAATCAATTCACTGTAATTTTAATCTCCCTTTTGTAACATGACAGTACAACAGTTCAGTGTTGCTTCCTCAGTGAAAGAAATTGTGTGTGCATCTACCAGGGCAGTGAACTTACCCAGTTCTTGACACCATCTGAAGTGCTGGAACCAAAACATGCAAGCTGCTCTGTAGTTCTGAAATGGACTCATTTAGTAGCTTGCCATACTGGCTGTCATCAAGGACGCCAACAGTTGCAGAAGAAATTGTTTTAATTATGTGTCTTTGGCCAGGTTAAAGTGAAAAAGTGCTTCAGTTTACCACAGGAGAAACTTCTTTCTTTCAGAATGGATGTAGATATTTGCTTAAAGTTATCTGAAATCTGTGTTAGTTGTTGAACTTTCTAGTTCTAATTTTGTGAGCTTAAGACGGTTTTGTTTTTCTATGCTGCATGTGTGTAGAACCCGTTTTTTGAATGTTCTTTATGTATGTTACATCCATTTTGGTCATTTAATGTGACTACTGCTGGTTAACTAAACTATGGCAATATTAATGAGTTACTACATTAACTCAAGGATTTGAAAACTGCACTTCCTGAAATGTACTTAACTATGATGATGGATTGCAGAACATTTCTAACGCTTGTCTCATTATAGCATTAAGACTTTTTTTAAAAATTCTTGAATTTTCTTTAAATCATCCAGCAATGTGTTCACAGAGAGAACATATTTGGTGGAACATGTAGGTAATTATCCTTGGTCAATAAGATACCTGACACCTCACGAGTTCACTACGTTATGTTCTGGTTTATGAAATTTGTGTGCCACTACCTTGCAAACAATGATAGTTTGCCAACTCACTCTGTATTTATATAGAACACCCACATATATGGTAGCTACACTGTTGTTAAACTTGTTTTGCTGATTTGTGAACAAAAGCTAGGCCATGGATAGTTCCCAGGTGGTTGATGGAATTTAAAACACCAATACAGATCTGACATCATTTTGATGTTTGTGTATTGTGAAATTGTACCAGGTTTTGCTTATGCTACAGGAAACAACTGAGGCATAGGATACAGAAAATCAATGTCTAGGTCACATTGGCTTTGATCACGTTATGTGAACATTGTATCTCTAGATTTATCAAGAGAGCTTTGAATTTCTGGCAAATGGTGCTTAAATTGGCCATTTCATATTGGAAGGAATGGAAAACAGGCCACCACCACATCTGTGCTTATTTGGAGGAAAAGCATGTTGCGAAAATGCTGGAAGAGCAACACTGATCTCACCCTGTATCACCCTTCCTGAATGGTACCGTTGGTTGATGCCTCTCAGGCGTGTGGGTTACAGCCACATAGACGTGTAACTTTCACTTCCTAGATGCTGTTGCTGCAGTATAAATGGGGAACAAACTGGAACGTTTCAAGATATTTTTATTGCAAGTTGAAGCAAATTAGTCTGTATTTTCAAAGTTCCCAGTAAAATGATAGAGTAATAGTTTAGCACTACAGTTTTATTCACTTACTGATACGTTCAGTTTGCAACACTATTTTGTATGTTTCTATCCCTGATAGAGTCTAGAGAGTAAATGGGCATATTATTTTGCACAAATCTCCTAATGTACAGTATTTTTAACACAGAATCTTATAGTGTATGTAACAATTCGTAACATTAAAAAATGATACAAATTTCCCTTGAGTTCTGCTAGAAGAGGAATAGAGTAAAATGTCACAACTTTGTTCATCAGTCATTTAAAAACCAGGAAACTTGTAGACTACAATTTAATAGCACTAACAGTGCAGACAGGTAAAATCCCAAGGACCAATAAAGAGCAGCTAAGCAAAATTTATCCCTTGATTTTCTGAGTTTCTTGAAAGGTTTTCTCCTTTGGCAGAGAAAAATGAAATTCTAGAGCCTGTAGATATCTATTTATAATATAAAATTAAGAATTTTAAGTCCAAAATTTTGGCATATTTCATACAACTTTTCAGATCTGATTCAAAAAATCTGTTAATAGACAGACTATTAGGTTGCTGTGTTAACTGTTTAAAAAGGAGCAAGTGACACTTAAAATGCAGCTTAGAATGCTATGAGATGTATAATATTCAATTCAGTTGTTTTTATTTTGTTTAGTTGCAGAGCAACTGTATATATTGTATAACCTAAAATCAACTCTTATTTTCAATGTCCTGGATGCAGTGATTTATAATTAGAGCATGATTAATAAATTTTACTCTTGTTAACCAGTCAAATGTCTGGAAAAATAAAACTACTTTTAAAATCACTTTTTCTGCTTCTCTTCTGTTCCCTAGTATTGCTTATGCAATATTGTTCTTTTTAATGTATAAAAATGACAAACAAAAACAAGTATCACTTGAGGAAAAAATGTATTTCTTATGAACTTTAGTTGAACAGAAAAACTGTAGATGGCACACCTGAGATAAAATTAGAGGGGTAAAGCACCAAATAATTCCATCTTACCACTTTGCTTTTGTTTTCTTCTAGTACCTGGGTTAAGCAGAATCAAAGTCTGTATTAACAAATTATTTCTCAGACAACGAGGTAGAAGCAAGTGTCAGTTTTATTTTACATTCCTGCAATATTGACATTAAATACAAAACATGATTTAGGAAAAAGAGAAATTGTGTTAAATATAAAATTCTGTAATGTCCTGGACACTGAAGATGGACTCTTCAAGTCAAGTTTGGGGAATGCCAAGTACCATGTGCAAGGTTGTGAGGCTCTCCTTTGCACAGTAAGTCTCTCCTAGGACAGTGTGTGGCTCTGAGCTGTCCCTGGTGCCACGAGGAGCCCGGTGCCTCCCGCACCAACGCTGCTGCCAAAGGAAATCAGGACTTCTCTGACATTAAAACTGAGTCAAAGGCTGTAGACAACACTTTGCAAATGGCTTGTGCTTGTTCCTAAAAAACCCAAACACTCATGTTAACACCTTCTGAAGAACTTCTAAACTTCTCAAAACTCACTTAAAGCAGAGCGTGTCCTTCATTTTGTTTTGTGAGACCCACAAAACGCCTGTCTGGCCTGCAAAGACACATAGGAGCTGTCTTACATGAGCTCTTTTGAACCAAGTCAGCATTGCTGGCTGTCAGCATAGCACAGCACCAGCATTCAGAACCTCATTTTTTGTGTTCCCCAGCGCTGCCAGCCAAGGGTCACTGTCATCAGAGCATTGTGACAATGAATTCTCCTACTCATAAGAAAGGATCACCTCCCTTGCTTACAAATATGGTTGCATGTTCTATTACCAGAATTGTTACTCCATCCCTTCCTGCTCCACATCTTAAAAGATTTTTGTTTTGTTTGGAAATAGAAGTGAAGATTGTCTCCAGGTGCTGCCATCGCACCCTTTACACTGGACAGAGCTTTCTCAGGTGAGTACAATCACTGGCAATTTTAGGGAATGTAGGTGTTTTTCTCAAAGCTGATCCGATGTAGGCAGCAGGGCTGTTTTCCCCTTCTCAGCCAGCACACATTTATACCTTTTTTTTTAAATTAAGCAATCCTCCTTCTGCCAAAAAGCCTTCACAAAGGCCTTTGGTTTTAGAATCTCCCTTTACTGGAATCAGAATGCCAATACCTATTTTAAATACCGAAAGCATAAACTCTTACCAGACTATTGCACTGATATACCCAGAGGCTGCATTCTTCAGAGGCTGCATCTGTTGTCTTCAAAGCCAGCAAACTTTTTCCTGCTCCCAGACCATCATCATAGCACACCATCCTTACAATCAAATAGAGAGCATGCCTATGTAACACATCCTGAAAGCACATGGCAAATAAAAGTTACTCTGGAACAGCAAGAGATATTTCAGTTTTCCATGTTTTTATTCTTACTTACAAAAGAATACTTTAGATTTATTTAAAGGAGTAAAGTTTTCCTTGGTAAATTTATTTATTTTTTTTACTTGAGAGTTTAGTCAAGATTTAAAAAAGTGGTGGTTAAGCACAAGTTTAGCTTTAACTTTTGCTTCTATTTTAGAAGTACATTCCTATGTGGACTATGAAGACAAGCTGAGAGAGTTGTTCAGCCGGGAGAGGAGAAAGCTCTTGGGGGACTTTGGGGCACCTCCCAGTACCTGAAGGGGGTCTGCAAGAGAGCAGGAAAGGGACTTCTTACAGGGGCATGTAGTGACTAAAAGGGGATTTGAATCACTTTAAACTGAAAGAGTATGTTTATAGTAGGTTATTGAATTTAAGGTAAGAAATTCTTTACTGTGGGAGTGCCGAGGCACTGGAACACATTGCTCAGAGAAGCCGTGGCTGTCCAATCCCTGGAAGTGTTCAAGGTCAGGTTAGAGGGGGCTTTGAACAACCTGTTCTAGTAGGAGGAGTCCCTGCCCATGGCAAGGGGGTGGAACTAGAGGATCTTTCAGATCCCTTCCAACTCAGCCCCTCCCATGATTCTATGGTGACATTCCTCACCATAATCTGAAAACACACATTCACTTCCCACCAACACTCACTCAGCCTCTGTGACAGGTGGGACACTCTGTCCTTCTGGCACAGAGGTAACTTAAAACAACTTCTTACTTTACCAGTATCTTTCCCCTGTCTCAGTCTTGGGAAGGATACACACAAGAAACTGTTCCCAGAAAAGAGCATAGACAAGGCCAGTTGCTTTGGGGGGCAGTAGCCATGTGGCTTAGGTCCTGTTTGGGACCTAAACCACAGGATGTGTCCTGACTCTTCCACAGATCTCATCTGGGAGAAATCTACTCTCCATCAGAGCTGCAGGATTTCCACCATAGTCCCAATACTTCTGATTTTGGCCATTCCAGAGAGGGATTGGTAGAAGACATCCAGTACAAGGTCTCTGCAGCTGTACCCTATACAAAGCCTTTCTTCCCGAGCCATCTGATGATATGCATCTGGTCTATTCCAGTCATACCATCTCCAGGGTCTTAGGAATTCTAGGCAGCTCTGTTTCTGTGTTCATGGCATCAAACAGCTGTCTCTGTCAGCTGAAGGGTCTTAAGCAATGCCCACTTTGATACAGAAGCTGTAAAAAGGGGCAGTGAGCTTGCTGCCTGCCTTGGAACCCTGGAGGGAGAGACCTCCACCAGAGCCCTAATGTCACCTTGCTGAAAAACATCTCCATCCTGAAGCTCACTCAGCTCATTGCTCACATTGCTCTCACCATCAGCAATATCACACCGCACTCAGGGCAGCTGGAGCCTGCCTGGAGCTTCCTGCATCCACCCTCCCATCTGTGTAAGAAAGATGCCAAGACTGTTCACCAAATTACTAGTAACTCTCAAGGGCTGCTTGCTTGGAACTTGCTACAATACTAATGTGTATGTGGATTATCACTCAAAGAGGGATGACAGAATTCTTTTGAGTACAGTCTCCTTGTAAATTAATTTCTTCCCATCCTTTCAGTATCTTGGAACTCTGTGAATAGAATCTGATGAACTAACACGCTGAAGGACAAATTAAATGCCTACAGTGACAGATGCAAAAAGCCAGAATTTGGAGAACAATGCAACACAACAAATTGTCAGTGCAAGCTAGCTTAACCACAAAAGGCTTTATCTGCTTGTGCAAGCTTGCAATTTGAAGACAGAAAAGCGATGGATGAAAGTCTTAAATTAGCTACTTGATCTTTATCAAAGCACAAAGAAATTTAAATAATAGTGTAACCTATGTTTTTAATGAGAATTAAGAATTTAGGAGAGCAAAAACAGAATTCAAAAGAATTCGAAGTCTGAATAACAAGTACTACCCTTCCTCCCAGGCATTAGAAACAAGTGTTTTATTTTGTGAAGGGACCAAAGGAAACTTTTTGGCTCTCTTCAGAATATTCAACTACTAAGCAATGATATTCTCCATGCTCATACTTGAGGCTTTCATGAACAGGCATCGCTGGGTTGTTGATGGGTCAAGGTTTCATAAGGCCAAGTATTTATGGCATCTGGGGCTCTGAGGGCAACCAGAAGGAAACCACATGGCTGCAACACAAAGCTACACAAAGGCAACTGGAGGGCCCTGGGGAAGAGACCGGATTTTTATTTTTAGCAGAGAAGCTACTTGAAGTGCACTAAAGGAAAAGAAACTACATATAGTAATTGATGCAAACAAAAAGTAGGCTTGATCAATAAAGTGGAATCATGAGGTTTTAATGCTGGAGTGAACTCTAACTCTTGGATTAGGAGTGCAAGGATGGAACTTTTAAAAGAGCTGGCAACTCGGGTATTCTTAGAAAAAACCCATCCTTTGTTTTTCCCTCTTCACAGAAACACCAAGAAGAACTGCCTTGCTAACTTGGGCTGAGGAACCTACGGTCTTGGTCACCACAGTCACACTACTTCCCCTAAGAAATGATGGTGCCCAAAGAGTATTACCAAAGACTTGCCTGCCTTTTGTCTCTATCTCAAAAGGAACAGCTTTTTGTCATAAATCCAGGAAAACACAGCCTGTGGAGATATGACATGAAGCAGTGCTGCTAGGAGAGCTTGTTTGTTTCACTTTTGCTTAAAGCTAGAAATGACATTTTGGTCACACAGATCATCCACCAGAGAAATAAATGAAAGCACTTATCAACTCTCCTCAGAAAGACAGGTTGGGTGAAGCACTTACATACTGATCAGATGTGGAAACTTTAATGCCATATTTGGAAACTCCCATAATAAACTCCTCTTCACCTGGAACAAAAGGTAACTTTCCATCTTGCTTTGGAGGGAAACAAACAAAAGCCTTTAGTGCAGACAGAGGAACATGAACAAGGAAGATACATAACAGAAAACATTTATGTGTACTTGGGTCCACTGGGTCAGCACCAGCACAAACCCTGCTCAGATCCTGCTCTGTGGGACTGCCCAGCGCTCGCCCAGTCTCTTAAGGTTATGTGAAATACATGCAGGGGAGACTGGACATTAGGAGGCATTTCTTTACTGAGAGGGTGACCAGACACTTCAACAGGCTTCCTAGAAAGGTGGTTGATGCCCCAAACCTGTCAAGTGTTTAAGAGGCACTTAGACAATGCCCTTTACAACACATTTAACTTTTGTCAACCCTGAAGTGGTCAGGCAGTTTGGACTGGTGGTCACTGTGGGTCCCTTCCAGCAGCAACATTCTATTCCATTCTGCTCTATTCTGCTCTAAATATCACATGGTTCCAGAAAGGAATTTGTCATCTCAGGGGAGAGTTTGGCCCTGTGGTCAAATCAGGTTGGCTGAAAAATCATGCATGGCCTATCATGCTGCACTGACCCAAAGTGATCCATGTTCCACTGGCAGCACTTTCACTGTCTGGCTGCAAAAACAATTTTAGCAAATATTTAGAAATGGCAAGTTGCTGCACAATAAACAGACATTCTGTGCTTTTAAAAATATATCATCAGCTTCCTAATGAGAACAACTAGCTTTGGCTTTCAGTACAAAAGTACAAGCAATCAGAGTTTGGCAAGGATGACCCAAATATTATTCAGGTTCTTTGGTCACAGGTTCATGAGTGATGAAACTTGCAGAAACTTGACATCCTCTTCTATGGGAAAACTTTTACAATACTAAAGAATCTGGGGAGATAGTCCTTCTAATACTAATCCTAATTGGTCTGGAGGCAATGTAACAGCTTTCAGCTGGGACTTGTTCAATAAGGACTCATGAAAAGGGCCTTGGCTCTGAGCCTGCTTCTGCAGAATGGGTCTCTGGGTGCATCTTCTCCAGTCACCTAAAATTATAGAACTGTGATGGCTTTTGAGATTCATAGGTTAATAGTTAAGTATGCCACTTTCTTCAAGTAAGTCTAAAATTTACAGATGTCAAACCACAGGATAAATAAAAAAACCCCACACCTAAGTTTAAGATATTTTGACTTTGTTGGTATTGCCTTTTGTAACCCACTTACCTGTGCAACATCTATGTAATTTATCAAGTCCAGTGGCCCTTCAAGACTTTTGCTCTCATTGTATTTCAATTTTTCAATGGCACCAACATATTTAACTCTGAATTCTGCACATGTATCAGAATTACTATTGCTTTGTCCTGCAACAAAGTAAAACAAAGCCATTCTGAAGACTTCCAGAACTGCAATGCTATTCTAATTGCTGTTGACAGGGCTAACATAATAAATTCCCTAATTTTGCAGACTTTCATCAAACACTAATCACAGTATATTAACTCCTCTTTAATGAATTGTACTGGATTGATTTAGAACAGACCCTTGGTGAAGGCAACAGTTTTGTATGCATACATGATATTGGTATAAACAGCACTGTTTATGCCAATTCAAATTTGGAGTTAACAACCTTGAATCAGAAAACATAAAACATAAAAAAGCTGGTTCTACTTTTTGAGGTCTATTTGTTTCAAATTAACTGTTTAGTCCAACAGTGATACACTGGTGACTAAAAACAAGTAAAATCAAATCTTATTTCCATTATTTTGGTGCAAATGTAAACTTAGACAAGCAGGAAACAGCAATCCAAAAAGCTGTACAAGATTTGTGCTGGCAACAGACTGGTAGCACAGCTAAGTTTTTCTTCCTCAGACACTTTACTTTGATAACAGTGAGTCAATCCTAGATGAATTGTAAATAATAGAAGCCTAGGGCTGTGCCTGCAACAGTCGCAAGGCTGCCTAACTAATTCCCTCAGTATTACTGAAAATACCTATCTTAAGCTTTTCCATTTTCTGCTGTTTTATACAAAGACAGAAAGTTAATCCTGCTCCATCCATACCTGCTCAAGCTCTGACTACATACCTGAACTTTTTGTGGAGTCTGTATCGAGGCTGGCCACAGTACTAGACCTGGAAAGTCCCCCAAGACTGGAATCTACAGACTAAGAAAAAAAATTGTCATCAGAAAGTTACTGAGATTGTGTTAGCAATTCACTTCTAGATGTCCTGCCTCAAGTATTTTTTTTTTAAACCCTACCGTTTATGTTCTATTTACTTCAGCAGCACTGGAAAATGGGGAGGAGAAAACAGTACCACCTGTTTCTTTTCTGAAGTTATCTTTCTACCTCAGTGCAGATTGGACTGATAAAAGTTCATCAGGAACCCTTGAGAAGTCCACAGATATTTTAAAATAAGGAGGAAATGACAGAAGAAGAGAAAATGAACCTTAAGGTTATGTCCAGAGAAAAAGGAAAAATAAACCTTAGGGTTATGTCCGAATTTTTCTGGTACTGCAATTTTACATGAAGAAATTGACAACTACATGCTTGTCACCAACACTTAAAATAACACAGCAGTGCAGGGGAAAAGAAACAGCACCTTGGAAAATCCAGAATATTCGAGTGATCATTCTAAAACAAATCAGACAAAACCAACACATTATTCAAAATTAAGAATACTTTTAGAGATACTGAGAAACCAAGAAGTACTGAAGAATAAACTCATTCTTGGTACCTAGCAGCAGGCACTGTCCTTAAAGAAAAAAATTAGAACAAATGTAGTAATTTTTCCTTCAAACCTTTCTATGTGCTGTGAGAAAATCTTGTGTTTGAGCAATTCACTGTGGAAGTGACTGAGTATTCATCTCAGAATACGTGGGCTTTATGACTGATAGGTATTTTTAACTCTAATAACACAATCTGAGGAATGGAAGCAGAAAGTTCTCTTTGTGGAGCATGGCATTTTATGGAAATCACATCCTACCATCAGTTCAAGTGAACCATTGAACTGTTAACTTGGAACAAATCCAAGTGCTTCACAAAGAGAATAAACACCACATCCAGCTTACCTTGCTTTTAGTGCTGATCTCACTGCTTTGTGAGCTGCTGCTGCTGTGTCGCTTCTTTCCTTTTCTAAACATTTTTTCATAATTGGATCAAAGAAGATCTTCTAAGTAGAAAAAATTCAAATTAAAGCCTGTCATATCATCAAAGGAAGGAGGTCCAGGCAAATGCCAGTGACTGTGTCCAAAGTGGACCAAAACTGGAAATTTGCTCAGGACTCTGTGAATGGAGGTGTGATTTTTACTCTGGTGCTCTCCATGAGTGACTGGGGAAAGTTCCTCAAGCTCTCTGCTAGAACTTCCCTATTCTTTTGAATTGCCAAAAAAGGCTACTACCTAGTTTACAGAGTGTTGCAAAGGTCAGTTTCTAATGCATAGACAACATTAGAAACAAGTCAAAATTTAAAATTTATTCCCACCTAAATATTAGGTGATTTTTATTTGTGAGTACAATCTAAGCGGCCTATAAAGTGCACACAACACACTCCCCGCTCCAATTACAGTGTTTCCAGTAAAACAAAACAAAAAGCAAAATCTATTCCCCCCTCCACTGCCTGACTAAACACCTCCTTACAACAACAAAAAAAACCATAAAAAACCAACCCCACCCTATTTTTGAAGAACTACTGACTGGAATACTCATAGGAGCAGCCATTACCACTTCACATATTCCTGACAATTAAGCAAAATGCGTGGTACATTTACTGCACTAGAACTGAGTTCCTGGGAGTTCTGAGAGGATTCCAGAACCCTATTTCCTGTGCCTGCCCCTCTAACACCTTGCTTCACTCCAACTTTGGCTGGCCAGTGTCAAGCAACAGGATGCTGGCTCCCTGTTTCTCTGAAACCCTATTTCTCAGCTTCACAGACGAATTATTTTCATTACAAAACTTCAGAAACTTTGAGCAGGCAGAAGAAAGAGGACAATGGATGATGACAACCTACGGAACACGGCTCACACTGCAGAAAATAATGAAAGAAGCACAAGGTGGAGCTTAGATGTGCGATGCCGTGATGGGACCCGTCCCTAGGCCGCCGCTGTTCCGCCACTGAGCAAACACTCGGTCCCTGGCGGGCTAAGAGCCACTC
>NW_005054318.1:7047811-7053490 GCF_000277835.1 Geospiza fortis | reverse complement strand
CGGGCCGGGCCGGGGCCGGGGCAGCGCCGCTGGGGCCGCCCTGCTGAGGGGGTCCCTGCAGGCTGAGGGGGTTTGTGGTAGCGTTCCCACAAGCGTTGGTTTGGGCACAGCTTGAAGGTGCTACTCCAGGCTTATTCCACCCGATTTGTTACTTAGGTGAACTTAATTATACGTGTCAATAGTTTGAGACTCGAGTGCTCAGTTAAAAAAAAAAAAGAGGCCAAAAATAATTTCCTCAAACGGGTTGTTTTTATTTCTGCCGCGTTACGTAGGGCCTCATTTCCTTTGGGATAAATACAGTTGTTCAGGTACTTTGGATAGCTGGGCTTAAAAGGGCCGTGCAGTTGTTATTTCTCCACAGAGAAATAACCGCGGTAAAGGCATCCAGTGTGGTTACATCTGTGCGGTGTGGGTTGTTTCAGTCCTCATGACTTCGATATCCTTTTGCAGAGGTGCTGGCCAAGAAGTAGGAAGGTCATGCATCATTCTGGAGTTTAAAGGAAGAAAAATAATGGTACTTATTGCATGGATATGTTTGTATGTGTGCTCTCAGTGTGCTGCTTCAGATCACTGAAATGATCTGAAATGCTGCAGGTTAAATTCAGCCTCTGCTCTGCAGTCAGACACAGTGCTAGAAAAGGCACATTTGTAGCCTTCTGGAGCAGTATATAGCATGTATGACATCAGACATCACAGAGGCTGTGCTGTAAAATAAAACCCTCTCCCCATATAGAATGCATGTGCTTCCAACCCAAACCATTCTGCTTGAAATCCAATGCTAAAAGTAATGTTTAATGAAGCAAAAACTTTTTTTGTGTGATGCTAAAAGTTACCAGTCACTAATAACTATGTCATAGACCAAGATGGAAGAGGGGTTTTATACCTTCTGCTAGAAGCTTTAACTTTGTTTCATTTTTCAGCTTGATTGTGGAATCCATCCTGGGCTGGAAGGAATGGATGCTCTTCCTTACATTGATTTGATAGATCCAGCTGAGATTGATCTCCTCCTTATTAGTCAGTAAGTGGCACCTAAAAGCACAAATAACTTGAGGTCGTGGTCTGAGCTGTGTTCACTTGTAGGTTATTAAGAGAGGCTGAAAAATAGGTGTTATTTAGATGGTAGGGAAAAATTCTAGTTTCTGGGTTTTAAAAAAAAAGTTTGAAGGATCTCCATTTAGAATTAAGGACTGAATATTGAGTGAATATGCTCATTCACTTTTGACATTACAGCTGTTCTCTGAGGTCACTCTGATTTCTGACTGTTTTACAGCCTGGTCTGCTTTAGCATCATTGTGATAGCTTGTTGAGTGAGTTGTCTACATAAAGACTGCAGAAGAATATTGGTTGTGGTTTTTGATCTATTGACTTTGGATTAAAAAGGTTCTTGGAGACTTACACAAGCTTTGAGTGTGGTTTATGTATTGCTTAGTGGCTGAGAGACAAGGAGAGCCGTTTCTAAATGATGTAATCAGTAATAAAAAGCTCTCCATAAAATCCTGAGCTTTTGTGGTATGTATTTGTTCTACCTGTATTTCAAAAGTAGTTTCTCAAGATGGGTCGAACTAGAAATGTGAGCAAATGATTTAATTTTCAGAAATCATGTTTTATTCTTTAGTGTGCAACTTGCAAAATTAGGATTGTGGTTTTAGTGTTCATGTATCTTTGATGTTTAGTGTCCCTGGTTCCTGTTCCTTTTCTCCCTCTAAATTTATATGGAAATTACAAAAAAAGGGTAATTCTAATACTATACATGTAAAACCTTGGCAATTAATGGAGAATTTCCTGTATTAGTTTTATTTTTTCTTGATCATGTTTCTAGTTACTAGTCTGCCAAATGTAGATCAGCACAAGGTTGAAAATTCTGTTTCTGGATTTTTATGACACCATGTTAGTCCAGTGAAGTAGTGAATTATAGATATTATATATTAGTGTTGTGTAATATGAATTTATTAATTGGATTTGTGTGTCTGTTTTAAGCTTCCATTTAGATCACTGTGGGGCTTTGCCATGGTTTTTACAGAAAACAAGTTTTAAGGGAAGGACATTTATGACTCATGCCACAAAAGCTATTTACAGATGGCTTCTTTCAGACTATGTTAAAGTCAGGTAAGCTAACCTGTGGGCTGTCTCTTCCTGAATTATTTTACCTATTATTTCCCTTTCCAATGGGAAATTTAAGGTGTAGCTACCAAAAGTAGCTGGATGAACCTGGATGTTGTCATAAATAGTAACATTACATATAACCACATTAGAAGTAATGAATCATTTTACTGCCTCATGGATAGTTTGAAATTAATTTTAAGCTCCTAAAGTTACAATTCACTCTTCAGGACAAGGACAGATCAAATATTAAATATACAAAGAGGCTCTGTTACTTACATGTTGGGGTTTTTTTTCTCTTAATGTTTTTTGTTTTCGTGTGTTTCATGCCTTAACACATTTATTTCCATGTGACTGCAGTGGTCCTGGGTGTATCTCAACTCAGCTGTTTTGAGCTTGGATCAGAAACCTGATGAACAGTCCTCTTTTAACTTGTTTGCTCTGGGCTGGTGGGAAGAGTATGGATCTGTATGGTTTTTGAGGACTGTTACAAGCTAAGTTGCAGATCTCTGCCCGGGGCTGGGAACCTTTTGAAAAACACAGAGCAGATTCTTAACTGAAAAGAGTATTCTTGTGTGGCTTTTCAAAAGAAAGGTACTTTAACTCTCATTGAGTGAGCTACATTGATTTCTAACATGGGAGACGTGGTGTTCCTGAATGGAAATCTGTCAGTGGGGAAAAGCCAGGAGGTTTTTTCCAGCTATTCAGATGAGCTGATGTTTAGCCATTTCACTTGTATGCAGTAACATCTCAGCAGATGACATGCTGTACACAGAAACAGACTTGGAAGAAAGCATGGACAAGATTGAGACCATCAATTTCCATGAAGTGAAAGAGGTGGCAGGAATCAAATTCTGGTGCTACCACGCAGGCCACGTTCTGGGAGCAGCCATGTTTATGATTGAAATAGCTGGTGTGAAGGTATTTTCTCTTTCTTTCAAGTTGAAATCAAGCCTGAGTACTAATGTAGTCATTAATTATTATTGTCTCTTGTGCCCCACCACTGTGGCTGGAGCTATCCAATAGACTTGGACTCAGCTTAGGATATATATTTTCTCATTGTTTAACACTGGCAAGTGGCACAAATCAGTTAAGATGTTTGGATTGTATGGGAGTCTGAGACATGACTCAGATTCAGAACCACTAAACTTGTAGTTTCCCTTGCTGAGCTGATCAGAGGCAGGTGGTAGCTGAGGCAGTTGTGTGGAAGCTGCATTTTAGTAAAATCTGTGAACAGATGTTTGTTTCTGTAATTCTCACTTACGTCTCTGCCTGTCTCAAGTTCTTATATAGCATTTGTCAATGAATGTGAGTTACATTTTTATCATAACACTCCTGTGCTAAACTACCTAAAGAAATAAGATTATTATTAATTTTAGGCACAGAGGGATTAAGTAAATCATATAATCACAGGCAGCACTGTGCCAAAACCAGATACTTGAAACATCTCATGAACTGGAGTTCAGCAAGATAATCACTGTCCAAGGAAAGTTTCACACAGCCCTGAGGAGGCAAGAGAGAAGATGGTTCTGAGGCTTGCTGCCCAGTAGGAGTTTGTTCATGATTTATAATGATTGAGAATTACAAGAGTTTTAACTTTAAAAAAATCCTAGAAATAGAACTGAGTTTACAATGATCACAATAAAATTTAGACCTTTTAGTGTTTCTTTTTTGGTTTTTTTCCTGATTGAGGCATGATGAAGACATTTCCCTCTTACTATGCATGACTCAAACAGACTGGGTTTTAATGTCATTATTCTCATTAATTCCCTGTGATAGTAGGTTACCTGGAAGACCAAGTGTCTGCTGTCACTGACTATATGTTATTTATTATTCACATTTTCATAAATGGAATTATTGTTAAATCAAAAAATGTCAGTTTTGAAACCATCAGTTTGGGTGCAGAGAGTTGCATTCCACCCCGCAGTTAAGAATCCATTAAAAATAAATAACTATTAAAAGTTACTTCTTGGTGTATTGGGGAACATGATTATTCCATTTGGAAAATCAATTAGATTACAGGATTTTTTTTTGTATGAGAAAATACTAGAAGAATTTCTAATAAATAATTTTATTGGATTATTCATTATATTTTCATTCTGGTGTATAAATGCAATTTGATCTTTGATTTACTTCCTCATAGGAGTTGCTGTATTTTGTTTTGTCTATTTTTACTTCTTTTTGGTCAGTGCAAGTATGCAGAAGGCTGAAAATGGCACCTTGATATCTGAAATGAAAAATAAGAGCTTGATAATTGTTTACCTGGTTTTGTTGGAATGATGTTACTGCTTGAAAAACCTTTACTATAGAAGTTTAAATACTTGTAGTACTGTTGACCTAAAATTGTAAGCACTGCTCACATAAGAAGAGTCTTATTTAAAGTACAGCTGACCTTTTTAACAAAAATTCATTAAAACCATCTTTGCACAGCCTTTTAAAGGCTGCTGACTGGTAGAACCTGTAACCAGAGCACGTGCTTCTCTTTGTCTCCAACAGCTGTTATATACAGGTGATTTCTCAAGGCAGGAAGACAGACACCTGATGGCAGCTGAGATTCCCAATATCAAACCTGACATTCTTATAATTGTAAGTTTTGCAAAATTATTTCTTTCTGTTAGTGATTAATTATGGATTAGGGGTATGACTTGACTAAAGTCAAAACAGAATGACAGTGGAGATTTAGAGGGAGGGATTTGTGTTAAATATCCAAAATACTTGGGTGCTCAGAACTCTGACATTGCTTCCCATTGTGTTGAAAAGTCTAATTACAATTTTATAATTCTTCTGATGAAGCTCCTTAAGGCTCTAGACAGACTTTTCTGAGATGGGAGATTTATTAGATTTTGACTTGCATTATACCAACTCAAATTTAACCAGACATCTCTTTTAGTGGATCCTAACCTACTTCCAGATACGTTAAGAATTTGTCCTCGGTGGAGGGGCCCTGAGTGTTATTCCATATTTTTGTTTTGTTTTCTGAGTGAAATTATTTTATTCTGAACCCATGTTTGGAAAACAGCAGCTCAAGGGAAACTTTATAAGTAACAGTTTTAGCTGAAACAAACACTGGGAACTTTTAAAATTATTTAATTTACTGTGTCCTTTCTAGCTGTTCTCTGTAACTAATAATCTAATTTTAAGTCACATCAAAATTTTGTGGTTTGTGTAATTCCTATATTTGAAGTCTGGGGTTAAACCATGGCACATGTACCACTGTGGGCCCTGTCAGTGTGATCATCAAAGCTCTGGCAGCATTTGCAGTTGGGAAAATAAGTGTGTTACATTTGAAACCTTTTAAAAGAAGCATTGAAATTAATAGCTCTAATTTCTTTAGTGCCAACAGGATCTGTCTGTCTAAATTGCTTGGGGGGATTTGGGAGCAGGGAAGTTTTGGTTATTTGCCTTGGCAGGGTGGTTTTGGGAACTTGAGGGAACTTTTCCCTCTCTTTGACCTCTCTCCTTCCTTTCCCCAACATGTTAACACCAGTATGTTTATCTGCTTTTTTTGGTTGGGTTCAGAGAAGATGAGGAATTACTCTGTGCGTCAGCCCTTTCAATGCTGTGT
The DNA here is from genome assembly GCF_000277835.1 of Geospiza fortis. Classification (NCBI taxonomy): domain Eukaryota; kingdom Metazoa; phylum Chordata; class Aves; order Passeriformes; family Thraupidae; genus Geospiza; species Geospiza fortis. The sequence goes on along the minus strand of NW_005054318.1, from coordinate 7,047,825 downwards.
CTGTCCATCTGCAG
>NW_005054318.1:7033671-7047791 GCF_000277835.1 Geospiza fortis | reverse complement strand
CGTTCACGACATTGTCAACAGAGGGGGCCGAGGCCTCATCCCTGTGTTTGCCCTGGGCCGAGCTCAGGAACTGCTCCTAATCTTAGGTATGGACCTTCCCGGCTGCTCCTAATGGAAAGGCACAGAAAGGGATTTAGAATGTTTTCAGGTGTCATAATTCCTTGAACAACTCTTCAGCCATTTTACACCGTGTTATTTAACTTATAATTTAATATATAATGCATGTTTGTTCGAGTGCAAAAGGTCCAGTAAACCAACCAGCAGTTCTGCTTTGTGAAGTAGAATGAGAGACCTAGAAAGGAGGAGAAGATGATGGTGTGGTAATATGTGCTTGGCTTTTGAATCTTTTTGGATCAGGATTTCAGCAATTAGGGACAATTATTACAAATAGAAAAATAACAACAACAAGTTACAACAGCAACTGTTTTACTTAAACTGTACTGCTAAAAAAAGGGGTATGTTTTCATTTTAAGTTCTGCTATTTTTGCACTTTAGTTTACAAACCTGTATGAAAAGCTCTTTATAGGAAAAGCTTAGAAGACCATAGAACACACTTCTAACACTTCTGAAGTCCTAAAAATAATGAAAAGTAAATTAGGCTTTTGAACAAAAGTGAGTGAGAGCTACCCATGAACACAACAAGCTATTTCACATAAAATATATAGATAGTTACAAGGTACTTAAGAAAAAACAGCTTTTAAGTAAATTATTCCCAGGCCTCTCTTCTTCCTTTTAGCACATTCAATTTGTACTATGTTACGTGATTTTTTCACTAGTCTTTCTGCTCATTCAAAGACTGGCAAGATCAAAAGAAAACTATCTCAAGCTTAAAATGCTTATATTTAGGGGTGTTGAATATGAAGTGATCCCTAAACTACTTGAAATCTTTCTCACTTTTCATTTCAGTTTAGCTCAGTATTAGAAACTAGTTTGTTTTCAAAATGTCTTACTAGTCTATTCAAATGTAAACAAGAAATTCCGATCTAGGCATGGAGTAGTATTTGATGTTGTAGAATTATTTACTACTTGTCATTGATTGCGAGGGGGTTTTTTAATTTCTACAGAACATAAAAACTGAATATTTTCAACCTTGTGTGGCCATTAGGTTGTAATTTGTTTGCCTCTCTTTGCTGTGTGTAGATATTAAACTGAGTTTCTAAAGATAAGCTTGAAAATATATCTAGGAAAGCTAGACATGCAATTGGATGCTTAATTAGGTAGAAAATGCAATTGCATCTCACATGCCTACACAGCTGAGCCTGTAGGCTTCTGTGTTTATTTCTCTTTTTTCTGTAACTGTATGACAAAAATAAAATACTGGGTTATGGTGTAGAAAATTATGATGAATTCAGTTTGTGACTGGTTATCTTTCACTGGCTGTTTCCACCTTACACCTGAGCTTATTAAGGTAGCCATGGCAGTGAGCTTCTCTGAACTGTTGTGAGAAGCTTTGCCTACAAATCAGAAATGTTAGGTAAAAGCACATTGTAATGTCATTGTAAATGCACAAATACAGCCAAAAGAGTGTACCTCTATTTTTGGACTATTGTGTCTCAATTGTGCAACATAAATATCATTCAGACTAGCAGAAATGTATCCAAATGGGAGAAGTTAATTTGTACAGGTGCATTCAGATTTCTTCTTTGTGTTTAGGAAAGATCATGGCTACTGTAATCAATGATAAAATATGTTGTGGTTAATGGAGGCTCTTTCCTTGTTTTTGTTCCAGTTGGGCTTGTAAAATGCAACTGTTGATGCTATACATTAAGCCAGGCTTGATAGTTGAGTGAATCCTTCTCACCTTGAACTCCACAGATTTGTTTTACAGAATGTTCATACAGTGAATTCTTACAAACAAATCTGTGTGCAGATGTCCCCGGCTCTTAGATGTAGAATTAATATTTGACAGGGACATAGAAGCTTTATTTTATTGTCATAAACGTAGACTTATTGCAGTGTAGTCTCATGTATACTTTATAGCTTGTAGCTGAAGGTGGTGGTTGATTGAAATTTGACCTGCCAAAAGGATCTGAAGTTCACCTTTGTCAAGTTTGTTTGCCTGTTTGTTTGTTTGCACTGGTTGTATATAGTTCTAGCTGGTGACTGTTTTAGAAAAGCAGATGAAAGCAAAGAGGCTGTGATGGTGATTTTCTATACTAAAAATGAAAAAGCCCACTGGTAAATCTGTTTTACAAGAATTACTGATGTTTTTGAGAAGCACACACTTTATAAATAATCCTGTGGGCAGAATTTTGTATTTTGTTGTTTGGTGGCTGGGGTTTTTGTGTTTTGTTCTTTTTTATGATTTTGTTTGTTTTGTGTTTTTAGATGAATACTGGCAGAATCATCCTGAACTCCATGATATCCCCATATACTATGCCTCTTCTTTGGCCAAGAAATGTATGGCAGTTTATCAGACATATGTCAATGCCATGAATGACAAAATACGCAAGCAAATTAACATCAACAATCCTTTTGTTTTCAAGCATATTAGTAATCTGAAGGTAAGCTTGAGATTCTCACAAAAAGGTGAATGTGACAGGAGAGTTCATATTTGCTCAATAGTTTGCATGTTTAATATTCTGATATCACAGAATGTTCTGAGTTGGAAGGTTCACACAAGGATCATGGAGTCCAACTCTGAAGTGAGTGGCCCCTCCAGGGTTTGAACCCACAACCTTGGTGTGTTTTTAGCACCATGCTCTAATCAGCTGAGCCAATCAAAATCCTTAATATCCTAATAGATTGATTAGGTGCAGGTTTATATCTGAGTTATCTGCTGTCCCAGTGCTCAGAGGGCTGTTTGAGGGAAGCCTGTGCCCCAACATTTTTTCCACTTCAGATCCCTGTGCTTGCAGTTTACTCCTTGTGGGTATCAGTAAGAGGAATTTTCCTACAAAGGGCACTTTTTATGAGGATGGGGTATAATCTGTGAACACAGGGCCCTTCTTGTACATTGTGTAAGGGTGCAGCTGGGCTGTCCCTGGTTTAAGTGAGCTGTGGTAACTCATATTCCCACTGTGTCTTTCTAGAGTATGGATCACTTTGATGACATTGGCCCCAGTGTTGTTATGGCTTCCCCAGGTATGATGCAGAGTGGCTTATCCAGGGAGTTGTTTGAGAGCTGGTGCACAGATAAGAGAAATGGAGTCATTATTGCAGGGTACTGCGTTGAAGGAACTCTTGCTAAGGTGAGTTGCTCATGCACCACAACCTCTTAATTACACATAGCGTTCACGTTAGATTTTGAAAGAATTGGTCAATAGGAAGTGTCTTTATGTGATTTACTGAGATTGTAGTTGGGTATGTATGAGTATGTAGTCAAAACTGATTGCTTTTGGCTAATACTAATGAAGAGTACAGACGGTTTGCATGTGGTCATTTCCAGTGATGTTATATAGAACAGTCTTTTCTAGAGGCAGTAATCTTTTCATGAGAAGGAATGATTGGTACTTTAGACTTCTCCACTGCTTCATTTTTCAAGAAGGTAGCCCTAATCCTAACTCCAGAGAAGTTGATATTAAGTCTAACACTACTTATATGTCAGAGGCCAGACTGCCTCGTGCACATTGTGCCATTGACTATCTGTAGGGAATTAAATCCTTCCAAATTCCAGCAGCTAAGAGCAACCACAGCATCCAATTTTGCCTTTAGAGATAGAAATCACACACTTGTTACTATTTTTATACAAGTCAGAGAGATTTATCTGGAAGAAGGATGATCCCCCAGAACAGCTGAGGATGCACACGATGAAATAGTGTGTTGTGCCTGTGTTTTTCATGTCTGAGTGTGTGTTCTGGGAAATTTGAGAGATTTTTTTCACTGCTTCACATTTAACATGACTGCCACTATTATTTCATTGATTTTTGAAAGCATTAGTTATATGGTGTCTATAGGAGGCTTTTTTTAATTAAGGTGCTTTTATTTTCTAGCACATCATGTCTGAACCTGAAGAGATCACAACTATGTCAGGGCAGAAACTCCCACTGAAGATGTCTGTGGATTACATTTCTTTCTCTGCTCACACAGATTATCAACAAACCAGTGAATTTATCCGGGCCCTGAAACCTCCACACGTGGTCAGTATCCGTGCTGCCCTTTTCTCCAGAGTGGGATTCATCAAACCAGCTCACAGCCTTGAGTCAAGGCAGGGACTGGTGTCTAGCAGTAGCCAGAACGCCTGAACTTTGAATAATTAAAGGTGGAGATTATAATAATTTTTTGCCAAGTTATCTTAGCAAAGTAAAAATCAACTTGCTCTTGAGTGTGTGCATGTGGGATCTCTGGGGATGACTTTACAGACAATGGTGTAGGCCATAATCTGTTCCAGCAATGTTTTGGGAAGTAAGATGCAGTATGGAAGTTGGGGATGCTGGTATTGAAATAATTCACTGGAATTGGCCCTGAAATAAATAAGAAAACATCAATTGAAGATATGTGCAGACAGCAAAAGACAAAGGCAGCACTTGGAGGGAAAAGCATGAGCAAATCATGGGAAATAGACGGTGTGAAGGACCAGAATGTGAAAATGGTGACTAGGACCTGAAACTGGTGGTGAAACAGTGTGCATACACAGATAAGAAAGAAAAAAATCACAGAAGAAAAGAGAATTAACTTGGCAAAGAAAATTGTGAACTGTGAAGCATCCTCTTTGAATTGCATGTTTATTGTATTTATACCTACACACAGACACAAAATTATAAAGCTAACTGACTTCTGTTGAACTAAATACTTCACTTTTATAATACAACAATATATTTGTGTGTGAAAACTTAAATGGGATCTCTGTAATGCACTCTGCTTGGTAGCATGGATTTTTCAGCTAATACTCAGGCCTGTGAAACCCCACCCTTTAAATGATGCAGAGAATACACAGACACAGAACTGTAATTGAGCTCATGTTTCCTACACTGTGACCTCATGGAATTGCATTTTTATAAAGATGAGATTGCATATGGCAGTTTTCTTGTATAACTTGCTTACTAAACATGTCTGGTTGGACAAATAATTTCTGCTAAGAGGAAAACTGTCTTTTTTATAGATTTTAGTTCATGGTGAGCAGAATGAAATGGCCAGATTGAAAGCAGCATTGATACGGGAGTATGAGGATAATGATGAAGTTCATATAGAAGTTCATAATCCTAGGAATACTGAAGCTGTGACATTAAACTTCAGGGGAGAAAAACTTGCCAAGGTATGAAATCAATGTTTTCTTATACGTAGAACAGTCTTTTCTTCTGGTGTAAAAACTGCACATTATCTTTGTAGCCTCTATTTTTAATTGATTTCAAATTGCATGTTGTCTAGGGTCTCAAAGTATGGGAATATTTTGAGTTTAGTTGTATTTGGGGTTTGGTTCAGGGGTTTTTATTTTGAGGTGGTTTTTTTTGTTGTTTTGGGGTTTTTTTTGGTTCTTCACTCTTAAAACTTTTCTTGTGTTGGGTCTCAGCTTCTAGGTTACTCTGACCTTCTTTGGTTTTCAGAGTTAATTTTATACTCTGATTTTTCTGAGAGAATGATATTTCATCTCCATAATAACTTGAAGTTGTGAATGCTGCAGATTGCTTTGATACACTATACGTGTTCTTTCTCTCCAGGTGATGGGATCTTTAGCAGATAAGAAACCAGAGCAAGGACAGAGAATTTCTGGAATCCTAGTTAAAAGAAATTTTAACTATCACATCCTTTCTCCATGTGACCTTTCCAGTAAGTACACACAGTCATGTGATCAGTGGGTAATTGAAACTTACTGTGTCATTAAAACACTTATAATTCTGGGGTTTTCTTCCTGCAGTTTTGTGTTTCATAAGCAATTAGTGAACATCTTAGTTTTATTTCTTATTTGCCAGAAGTTCTGAACTATTGTAGTGAGATGAAACGCATTTAACTCATTCACTCAAACTTAAAATCTTTCCTTTCTCTAACAGAAAAGAAGCAAAATTCCATTTCCCTTCTGGTTACTTAAAACCTTTTCCTCTGAAAGAATATGCATAAAATATTCCAGTGAGAACCAGAAAAAGACCTCAATCAATAGTCCTACCATTTTCTAAAATGTCATTAAGTTTTTGGTGTAAAAAGCTATGGAACACAGAAAATATTTGCATAGTCCTATGCTTTTTATTACTCAGGGAATTGATCTATTCTCAGAATAGAAGAGGAATTAAATCTGAGGTTAGAAGAGCTTGGGGGAAAGCAGTTGTGCTGCCCTAGATCATTGTTTGTCTCTAATAGGCAGGATAATAAAACAAGCTGGTTTCCTAACCACAAATATATTATTTATCTTATAACAGGTGTTCCACCTTCCTCTTTACAAATTATCCTTTTCAGCCCCCTTGTCTTAAATGTATCAATGCTATTATTTATCTATAATGGCAATTCTGTTTATTAAACAGTAAATTCAGAGGGGTAGTTTTTAACATGCACTTTCTCCAATGGTTTCAGATTACACGGACTTGGCCATGAGCACGGTGACCCAGACCCAAGCCATCCCCTACACGGGCCCTTTCAATCTGCTCTCTTACCAGCTGCAGAAACTCACCGGTGCGTGCTGGGCAGCAAACAGCCAGCAGTCACACTGGCCAGCCTTTACCACAACCTCAGAGGTCTTCTGAGTGGAGATGTCTTTATATTTTACAGCTTTCATTAGACTATGCAGCTTCTGCCAGATGCAGTTCATGAGTGTGACACGGCTTTGGGGGGGATTCTACTGCATTCATATTACAAAGTGATGAGCATAGAGCAATATAGAGCATAGCTGATTCTGTCTCTGTCAGCCCCAAAGTGAGTGCTCTGGCCACTCTGATGGAAACTTTTATTAATTGGTCTTGTATCTCTAGCCCCAAATGAAATGGCTAATGCCATCCAGTTAATCAAAACAAGAGCTCTGCCCTCCTTTGGGACAGACAGCCTCATCTGTGCTTCCCCAAGAGGCAAAAAATGGCTTTTCCTGGATGAGAAGCCATTTAAACCTGACACTGGGATGATCCCCTGTGCCTCTCTCTGGCTTTCTCAGGGATTAGGGGCAGCTCCTATGCTAGGTACACACACCTTGCAGATTCCTTTCCCAGATTTAAAGCTCAGAATTTTTAAAATTCTCTAGTGTCAGAATCTAATTCATGTCACTAGTGAAAACACCTATATTCAGTTGGGGTTCAGGTCTCATAACCTGAGTGCTAGCAGGCACACAAGTGCTTTTCATTTAAGCTCTATGCTTATGTGAGCAATAGATTATCCCTTAAGGGGGCAAGAGCTGGTGACTTGTGCAAAGGGAGCAGAATTAACTAAATTCCTCATGTCTTTTCTTTTTTGTTGGTGTATTCAGTGTACTAAGCTAGTCAAATAAAAGAATTCAAAACCAAGTGGCCAAAATTAACTAATAAAAAACCCTAAGCAATCCAGAACAAAGAATGTTGTCAGGTAAGGAAAGAGAGTATAGGGTTCCATTTTGTGAGCTACCCTGAGCAGTTGTGATAACAGACAACCCCTCTTATTCTTAAACTGACTTATTTTCTTAGGCAAATAAAGTTAGTCTTGCTTCCAGTATAATTTCATTATTGCTAACCATTTGTTGTCACTTCTTAGGTGATGTAGAAGAAATAGAAATCCAACAAAAACCAGCCCTGAAGGTTTTCAAAAATATTACTGTGATCCAGGAACCAGGCATGGTAGTCCTTGAGGTGGGCATTGGTGAGGGAGAAAGAAGTATTTTGTTCTCCAGTTTTTTCAAACTAATACCATAGAGATGCCATGCAGAATTCAATGTTTAAAGGAGTTCTCTGTTGTATGACAAGTAGACCAAAGGCTAGAACAAAGTTCCCCTTGAGCTGTGATCCCGTGTGCATATGTGTTATTTATCCAGTGCCTGTTGGGGTTTTTTTGCTGTATCTCATGAGTATAATGGCAGATTTGGTGCCCTTTTATCATTTGGGAGATAGTAATTGGAAATAACATCAAGTGGTGTTTCTTCCTCCCCCAGAGTGTTGTGGTAATTAATTATTTTGTAAATATGCTCAGAAACATTCAAAAACTTGAATTTTTCATGGGAAGTTACTGGAGTACACCCAGCTAAAAGTAGTTAATTCGGTGTGAAATGTATGACAGTCATTTGAAGCTGGAATTCAGAGAAAAGCAAAAAGGAGAATGCAATTAATGTTATATTGTCTTTATGTTGCATTATTCACTCAGTCTAAATCATGTTTTTGGTTTTTTTTGTCTTCTAGTGGGTGGCAAATCCTGCTAATGATATGTATGCAGACACTGTGACTACAGTGATACTGGAAGTTCAGTCAAACCCCAAAATACAGAAAGGTATAAGTTTAGTGTATGCTTATTTCACTGAGGCATTTCTTCCTTTTTGTTTTTTTTACATCAAGCTTAGAGGGAAATAATACCTTCCAATAGATTGCAATCCCCTTATTGTATTTCCTTGCCTTACGGAACTCGCTAGGGAGTAAAATTTGCTACTTAAAACAGAATTACAGGTTGATCTTCATTATTTGTGCCATATTCATTTGTTGAAACTTTCTCTTACATGGCAACCGATGACTGCTTGTGGAAAACATGGCCTTATTCAAAATAGGTTTTAAACCTTGTACAAAAAACCTAAAGTGATTAAGTTTTGTATGGCCCAGTCCAGGCCATTTTTTGATTCTATGATTCGATGTGGACAGATACTTTCACTGGATTATTTTCACTGGATTACCCCTCTTGTCTTCTATTATATATTTTAATAATTTTGTATAATAGGAGTCAGTGTTCTTTAGGGGTTTAGTCTCATACCTGACTCAACACATTTGTTAAAAATCCTTTCACCTGAGTTTATAGATTCCCATAACAGTTCTTACTTTTTTGGGGGGTAAAGATTTTCCAGTCACCTTGACCTGAACAAATTCAGAGTGTAATGTTCTGATCTTGGTTGTGATAGTTTTCACTATATAAGTCTTTCTGGCCATATCCTTATGTTCTGCTCTATGAGACTAACCAAAAATAGAAATTTTATTTTTGAATGATACTTTGACCTCCTCTCTTTTTTTCGTTTTTTATACAGATGGAAAAAAACATTTCACTGTTTTGCCAGATTTTTTAAATTTCTTATTGTAGTATCTGGCTTACCTTTTTTTTTCGTAGTCCACACTTTCTCTGTATGATTTGTTAGTGACAGTATCTAGATACTCCATCTTCCACCACCCTGAAATTATTTCTTTGTATTTTTATGGGCCTTTTAGCATTATCTCCCATGTTGTTTTATGGTGCTGATTTTGTCTGCTAATCTCAGGTGTGGCTGCTTTCAGTTTTGGTTTTTTTTTGTTCTTATTTGGAGTAAAAACATTTGAAAGAGTTCTTGCAGTTGTGTATTATAGGGTATGTACACAGGATCAAAAGAGATCAAATTAGAATATCTTAAGTTATTGTTGCTTAGCTGACCATGTGCCTGTGTTTACCTCATTCCCAGGATGAAATTATATCTGGCTTAGTACATTCAGTTACTTCATCTTACCTAAGGAATGGTAAATTTTAATATATTTATTCAGGGTTTTTTATTATTATTAAGATTTAAGCTCGGTCACTTGCAGTTGAAAAATTTTTCAAAGAATTAATCAGAAACTTACTACCTTTGTGTTCTGAACTCTTCAGCTGATTTAGAAGTACTGAAAAACAGTTTTTCAAAAGACTTAAAGTTTTTGTATCCATCAATGAAAAATTTTCACAACTACCCTTTCCTCCAGACTTCTGACTCTTTAACAATCAAATACTTAAATAATTATGTTCAAAAGAAAATCACTTGTTTTACACTACCTCTTAATTTTGAAACCAGGTCAAAAAGGTATTGTTTTTATTTCAGCTTCTCTATGCTGAAATATACTGCAGAAATGTCTGTGCTTATTACTGCTGCTCACATTCAGTATAAAACAAAACCATCCAGTTTTATTTCATTTTATTTTATTCTCTGCATGCTCCCAGCCTCCATGATGTGGTAGTTTCATGTAATAAGAGAAAACGGAGGGATTATAAGCAACTGATAAAAGTAAATTATTTTCTCTATTAAGTACAAGATATGTAATGAGTGTTAAGAATGAACAGAAGCAAAAAGTCAGAATGTGAATTGTGAAATTTTTTACTTTAAAATATGATGAGAACAGACATATGTAATGGAAATGTATGCATTTCCTTCAGTGTCATTTTTTTAAATACATTTTTTAATAAACCGTTTAAACATACTTTTATTTTTTGATTGTTTTTCAGGAAAGTTAGTTTGTGAATAGTATCTATCAATTAGCCATTTTTCCCTCCCAGTAAATGTCTGCAAAAGTAATTTTTTTTTTCTTTTCAGCTGCCGTAAATAAGATTTCCAAAAAAATAGATATGGATGTATATAGGAAGAGAATGGAGATCATGCTTCAGTAAGTTGATGTGTATTTTTCTAAACGAAAATGAGCAATGTTAACCACATAAATAGAATAGCCTTAGTATAAAAGGGTTTAAAGATAGTTATGTAAAAATACTTCATGCAAATTTACTTCAGTCTAATTTCTGTGAAGGCCAGGAATAAAGTAAAGAAAGAGGTACAGTAAAAAGTTCTCAGCACCATTAAAATTTTGAGTACAGGACCCAGCTCTGTCTTCCAGAAGCAGATTTTAAGTTGTCTCCAAAAGTTATGCTACAAATGGTTAATGAAAACAACTTTGGATCACATCTCTTTTAAAACTTATTCCGATGTGTATTATTTTATTTGTGTAGAAATCTTGCCTCTTTTGAAACCAAAGGAATCCTTCCCTTTTTTTTTGACAAGATTATTTTGGTAAAATTCTTACTGTTATTTGATACCCACTGTCATAATAAAGGTTGATCTTTTTAATTACAATGGAGTGAGTTAAATAATTGTTGCTGAAAGGTGATACTTACCTGCCAAAGTGACCCAGGGTTAATAGAAAAACTTGAGTTTGCTGTTTGGCCACACCTTACACTCCTGGCTGTTTGCTTTAGGGATATGTTTGGAGAGGACTGTGTGAGTTCCAAAGATGACTCTGTGCTGTGCATCACAGTGGATGGAAAGACTGCCAACATTTCCCTGGACACTCGGGTATGTAAAGCAAAGCACTTTTGTGTGTGCTGTGTTCAGCAGTCTCTTGCTGGCACACAGTGCTGCCTACACTGCCATGTACTCACTTGCTAAGGAAATGTACTTGTATCAAAACAGAGCATTCTTAACTGAAAAATGCTAGCAATGTTTATGCAACAAATGCAGTACATTTGGAAAAAACCAAGTATTTTTCAGCAGCTCAGTTGTATGAAAAAAAAATAATAAAGATTATAGAAGAGAAACTGAGTTAACCCACAAATTTTTTAATGCTTTTAAAGCATGGTTCTGGTCTGAATAATTGAACAGTTACAGGGTAGGAATGTTAATAATTTTTTTTTCATCTTGATCCTTTTGGAGCTAAACTGAAAGCCTGAAATACAAAAGTAAATACTTATTAATTTACTAACGTACAGAATTGGATGTCATGCATGTTAGAAGGGTGCTTTAAGAAGTCATCACACCTAGTAATTTGAATAATTTAAAACTGTAAAGAATGGTTAAAGCCATGTCCTTCATGTTCTTAAGCATTTTAACATATTGACTTTGTCATTACTAATAACATATTAAACATAGCTTGTGTATTGCCTCTATTCATAGCAGTAATATAATGTAAATTCATTCTATGGAGCACCTCTCACATGCTCTCCTTAAGGGGTCACAACAAATGATTTAAGTGTTCTACAAACCCAGAAGAAACACTGCCAAAAATTTATTACCTATTGAAACAAAACAAGTGAATGTTAATTATCTTAAGAAAATAGTGAGTTACAGTGGTTAACACACAACTTGTGCCATCTCTTTTCAATTCTTTAATAAAAAAACCCTACATTTCAGTTTGTACATAGTGCAGAAAAATACAGGACTGGTGAAAGAACTCTTGAAATAAAGAAAAAAGTAACTAGACTGGAAAAGGATGCATACTGCTTAATCAAGAAGTTTGATTTTATTTTTATAATATGTCATTATTGTTAAAAGATTTGTGTACTGACAGAAAGCCCAGTGGCAGTTCAGTTACAGCAGGGTGTATCTTTGCAGTACTTACTGTGCAGTCTGTGTTGGCAATGGCTAGCTTGTGCCATTGTGAACCAGATTTTACAAGGCAGACCTGTCTTTCTTCATGTGTGTATGTATCTTATAAAACTTTATTTGCTTTAAAATAAGAAACTGTTTAGTGTAGATCTGACTGGTGGGGACACGGATTTATTTTTTTTTCCATGTTAACACAGTGCTCTCACAATTAACACGATTTCAGTAATATTGCTAGATAACATTAAATACATGTTTGCTGTTTTAAGTGCCTTTTTTCATCTCCCCAAACCTTTATGGTTGGAAAAATCAGAAGAGTAACAAGTTAATACTGAATTAAAGGAGGTATAGTCTTAGAGTCTAGAAAGGCCACAGGACCAAAAACAGTATTACTGCTCAAATGCTGTCCTCTGTTTCTGAGATAGAGCAGTCAGGAATGTAGATCAAGTTTCATGTTTGGGTTGGGCATCTTTCTCTAGGAAAATTTGTTTTAGTAAAAAATTAATTTACTTGGATTATTTTTGTGTAAATGTCATCATGTGTGTGGGAATATCAGTGTGGTGCTGTACCTCTAGTGACTGCATGTGTTTTGCAGTGTTAACCTAATACAGTGTGAGTGTATTCACAGATAAAATGAAATCTCCAGGAACTGAATCTTGTGTGATTTTATTTGATTTTGAATCCAATGAAATCCACAAAACTTAGTGCATTTTAGATAGCAGTTTTGAGCATAAGACTCACTTGAGTCTTCCCTGAACTCTTCTACATGCTGGCAGACCACTTAAAAACATGCAGTGCTGCTCTTGATAATTTCCATGGCTGCTTTTTGGTTCCCCTTTGGGAGCATTCCTTGGGTGCTGACAGGGAGCATGAAGTGCCCACTGTTGTAACATCCTTCTCTTTCTTTTCCCAGACAGTTGACTGTGAGCCGGGAAGCGAAGATGATGAATCCCTTCGGGAAATGGTGGATCTGGCAGCACAGAGGATTTATGATATCCTCAGCCCTGTATACTGACCTCTGTAGATACTTAGGATGCCTAAAAAAATCTTTTAAATTTTCAATTTATTTGAGCTATTTTTTACGAGTAAATAGATTTTTTTCCTGAATAAGTAAAAGGTTTCAATTCTGTGAATGTGAAAGTGCTGAGTTATTTTACATAATGGATCAGCAACATCATAACTGTATTTGTGCATATAGATGCAATTAAATCAGGCAGAGTGTGCATATATTCTCTTAAGTGCACATAAAAGAAATAATTCTTAACCTGATACAGAATTACAAAGATTAAATGGAGTTTTGTATTTTTGAATATTAAAACTGGTTGGAGGATAAATTGGATGTTTTGAGTTTGCATGTATAGTTGTGTTCCTGTTGACGAAGTGATTGCCTGCATGCTTGTATCTACTTGAAGTCAAAAGGGTCTTGAACCCAACTGAAAATGGAATCCATGTTTGCGTGGTGGGGTTAGTTGGAGCTTTAAAACTCCACCACCTGCAAGAGAAGGGAGCACTTATAATCTGTCACAGCCTTGGTGCCCCAAGTTGGTGACCACCCCGGCCTGGTAGAAGGGACATGGGGTATCAGACACTGCAGGACACAGAGCAGAATTCCAAATACAGCATGGTTGATGCTCTGAGGTAGCTGCAGTTGTTGTCAAACGATGATCTTCATAGTAGTAGTGTTAGACGATTAGCAAAATTAACGACACTTTCCTTCTCAAATTGTGTCGTTAGCAGGCTAAACAGTATGAAGCCTTTTAAATGAGGTAATTGCATTTTCTTAAGAAGGAAGTCTCTCTTTGAAACAGATAAAGGCCATGAAACTGCGCGCGTTCTGTCGGGAGCGCTTCCAGCCAGCACGGGGGGGTGTGTGAGGGGTGGGTCCGCGGCTGCCCGGGCGCGCCCTCCCCGCGCCACTGAGCCTTTTAAAGAGGCGATAAAAGATTGAGTGGGGCTGGAACCTGCACCCGGTTTGTAACCGGGGCCTTCCACCGGTCCGCCCCGTTTCCCGCTG
>NW_005054318.1:7024146-7033485 GCF_000277835.1 Geospiza fortis | reverse complement strand
GGGAGCGTGCTCGGCCCCGGTCACAGCCCCGGAGCCGCCGTGAGGCTGCGCCGGGGCCTTCGGCCCTGGTGGCCAATGTGAGATTCGGGCCACCTCTCCTGAGGTCGCTGTGTTAGAGGCGCGAAGGTGAAGGTGTAGCTGGGATGTTGCGGGGCGTTTGCCACCCGGGGGGCCAGGGTGCTGCCCATGCCGCCTGCAGGGACCCGTACCTGCCCTCCCGGCTCCTGGGGCAGCCCTGCTTCCCGTGTCTAGCTCGCCCAGGCCGGAGACGGCTCCTCACTGAGGTGACTGCGCCTGGTGAACATGTCTGAGGCAGCAGCAGCTTCTTGGCGGTGATTTTGTGTCCCTGCTTTCTGTTCCGTGGGTTATGTGGTGGGTCACAGAGCTGCTCTGATGAAAAACTAACCAGAGACCAGGTTTGTCTTTAATGAGAGATGGGTGTCTAAGCCGGCTCACTGCAGAATTGTAGCAGAGAGGATGGTGCAGCAGTGGGAATAAGGAGAAAGAATTCGTTTTTCTGTTTCTGGAAGAGGCTGGTATTAAACTGAACTCTGTGAAGAGGGAGGATTTTTGAGAGATACCCTTCAGAATGAAAGGCTCTTAGAAATAAAGTAGAAAAATATTCCAAACACAGCAAACCCTCACTGGCCAAGATGAAACTACAGTCCAGCAGCAGTCAGTTTGGATTTTGAAGGGACTGCAGGGTCCATCCCTCCAGAGGTGTCAGCCCTGTGTTGCCTCAGAGGACAGCGATGTGCCTGGGTAAAACCAGGAGTGTTTGACCTCAGAGGGACAGGGCAGGGAGGGAGGAGATGCACCAGCAGCAGTGCCAGAGGCCAGGCACAAAAGCTTTTCAGGTGGGAAGGTGCCAGTGGTGGGGCTAAGCTCTGGGGAACCAGTTATTCCAGTTAGGATCTAACCATTTTCCTTGTTTTCAGTACTCCTTCCAGGAAAATGGCTGGGGGGCATACCTTGCTGAGAGACTGGTCAGGTAAGAGCTTAAATTTCAAAAGCAAGTTCTAGTGTGCAGAAAGTCATGGAGCTTTTCTAAATGAGAACCAACAGCGGTTAATACTTAAGACATGTTTATTTATTGACATTTATTTATTTAGTGAAGTGGAACTACCTTCTGGGCAGCATGCCCAGAACTGCTGAAAATACTCATTGTGTGTTTCCACTCAAAGATTGAGTGGAAATTAAAAATCCCTTTTTTTGTGATTGTCAAGATTGTTGTCCTGGTTCCATGGTGTAACAGGTAAACAGTACATGTGCAGCCTGTGTGTGCACTTTCAAAGCATGATCCCATTGAAAACTCACATGACATTTTTCCTGGGAGGGATGGAGGCAGAAGGCCTGACAGAATGGTTCAGACCTTCCAGAGTTTAGTTTTGGTGGACAGAGAAGAAATGTTCTTTTTGATACGTGTCTCTGTTTCAGGAGATGCGATGTTGTGAACCGTGGGATCTCGGGCTACAACACCAGATGGGCTAAGTTGATTCTTCCAAGACTGATCACTGAAAGTACTGGTGCTGACAGTATTGCTGCAGTCACTATTTTCTTTGGAGCTAATGACAGTGCTTTGAAAGGTAGAGTAGCTTGCTTTCTGTCTTTTTTTTTTCCTGTGACCTGTTCTCTTAAAACAGTTTTACATTTAGCAGAATAGGCAGAATATTTCAGAATAGGCCTTTCCTGTTACTTCTGTAGGAACTGATTACTCTCTTTCCATTTATACAGAGGTTTGTTTTCTGTCATTTCATTTGTATTTAAACCGTGCAGTGCCTTCCATTTCTCTCCCTATCACCAAGTTTAATACTAGAAAAATAAATTTCAGGGTGCTCAAGACTTAGTTGTGGAGCAGTTGCCTAAAATTGCAGTTGGGCATCCAGTTGTTTCTTCTGTCTTTAAAGGAGACTGATGAGTTCTCAGCAGATCCTCAGGGCTGAGGAAAGGAGGGAAGGTAGCATTTGGATTCTCTTTCACATGAGCATAGCAGGATGCAGAGTCTAATCAAAACTATAACATCAGTGCATGAAGGACTGACTGTATGTCCATGGGACTTTCCAGAATTTTCTCTGTATCCAAGAATATTGGAAATCTTGGGTTTTGGTTCAGGAGAGGTTTGAGGTGATTGTATTTTCTGATACTAAGATACAAAGCTGTGAAAAAAGCACGTTAAAAAACCCCAACTGTTGGGCTTTTTTTCCCTGTGCCTTATTTGCCTGGTGGAAATGCTGTCTTTAAACTCTTGATTTGCCTGCTTTGAGTAATGAGAAGCAGAATTTTCCTACCACACCTGCTGAATCTGTGATTGAGGGGAGCTGCATACTGGATCTGTGTGCATGGCCATGCTGTGTAAAAGTGCTGTAATGCTGTGCAAGAATCCTGCAGGGAGCTCAGCCCCACTGATGCCTGTGCTCCACCCCTGACAGAGCTGAACCCCAAGCAGCACGTTCCTCTGGAGGAGTACGCTGCCAACCTGAAGAGCATGGTGCAGTACCTGAAGTCAGTAGACATTACTGCAGACAAGATTATTTTGATAACACCCCCACCTCTTCAGGAATCAGCTTGGGAAAAGGCATGTCTTGCCAAAGGTAAAGGAGTGATGAGGATGGGTGGAGTTTCTGCATTTTACCAGTGGAGTGCTAGTGACAGATCCCAGGTTGTCAGGTGGTTTCCTTCATGTGTGTGCCATATTGCAGTCATGTTTATGACTTGTTGGAAAAGGGCTGCTTTTTTACTAAACAACTTCTGGATAAGCTCATGGAGTAACTGCCAAGTAATTACAAACATGTTTTCCAAAGTGTTGATTGATGTGTTAATGCATAGAACTGACAGAAGTGGCTGCCCTCTAAGAACATGGGGTTTGTCAGCATGTCCTAGGCAGATTCCCTCGTGTCCCAGCAGCTTCCAGAATAATACAAATAATGGAAGAATTGTTGGCATTGGGGGCCTTAGAAAAGGTTTTACTAGGTACAGCAGATTTCACATCTGTTTGGATAAGCAGTAATAGTCCAGCCAGGTTTATTTTAAGGTTAAAAAAAACAATACCAGAGAATATCATATTCTAAGGATGCTAATAAAAGTGCCTGAAAAAGAAGAAGGAGGTAGTTAAATTATTTCCCATTATGTTATTTAAGCTAATTCTAAAATTAGAGTCATAATAGCACCACTTACTTTGTGTTACTGAGCTGGTGGAAATTGCCATAATCCCATTGACTCCAGCAGTGACAGATTTTACTTCCTGAGAGCATGTGCCCTTGTCTGTTGGGACACCTTGTCCAGTTCTTGCACATTTATAAAAAAACTTTTGAGTTAGGTCAGGTACAAATACATAGTACATAGATATACAGAGCTGGTACCTTCGTGGCACAGTTTTCTATGATTTAGGTGATGTTGCATATCCTGAGTCATGTTTTCAATCAAAGTAGTAAAACTTTGAAGATGACCCTAAGTTTAAACTGCATTAAATCAGACAACATTATTGTATGATTTTGCATTAGGAGGCTTTGATGTGATGTCATGTGAGCACACCTCTAATGCTGCTTATCTGGCTCCCAGCTGTCAGGGAGCACTTGTAATGTTAACCTATTGTCCTCTTAAAACTGTCCTTTTTATGGAGTAGGAGGAGAGGAAACTTGAATTTACAGCATTGAATCTGCCAGCATGTGTCTAAAAGAGAGTACTGTCTAGGGATGGAACAAAAGACAGGGTGGTCTCAGACCATGGACCACAAATGGAGTGTTGTGGGCACAATAAGCAGCAATATCAGACCATCTGCCCTCCAGAATCAAGGAGAAGTTTTCTGCCTGTTTCTAGTTTTGTCAGATATCAGAGCAAAGGAGAGATGGGAAGCAGGAGGATGATGATGTTCACAGGAGCATTCATCCAGGTGTGAAAAGTAGCAAGAGGGCTACTGCAAGGAGCAGTTGCATGTGGAGTCAGACAAAAAGCAGAAGGCAACTTTTAAATACATTTCCATTTACTTAACTCTGTTTTACCTGCCTTAGCAGATGTATGAAGAGTTTTAAATCTAAGCACTGCTTTCACCTGGAGCTTGCCAGAAGGTGAGAGCTGTGAGCATCAGAATTAGACTGTCTGCTTGTTGCTGTTGCTTCTCTCTCAACCCGATTCATTTCTTCAAAAGAGACATTTTCAAGTGACTCAGAACCAAAGGGTGCCCTGAAAAAGACCGCACAGGCTGTAGCTTCCAGTCACTTACATTGCTGTGCTTTGGATTTAGTTATGGTTATGTCTGCTGGTTTCACACCTGATGCAGATGGTGTGTGCCACAGGAGACTGAGATCATGCTGCATCAGTGGTGGGTGCTGGATGTTGTCATTGTTTGTGCCTGGCAGGTGACAAACTGACCCGCTGCAATGCCACCACGGGGCAGTATGCCCAGGCCTGCGTCCAGGTGGCCAAGGAGTGCGGCACGGACGTGCTCGACCTCTGGAGCCTGATGCAGAAGAACCAGGTACGATGAAATCAGAAATAACTGAAACGAGTTGTGAAATGCATCATTTAGCACAGAGGAACCAGTGGTGCTGCATTTTCACTGAAATGCCACAAAGTACATCCAACTTACACTTTAGGGAAGGAAGAAAATAATCCAGAGTGCTTCACAGGTGGCAATGAGTAATAAAGCTGCATGCAACCCGGCCGTGGTGCTTGGTTAGCAAATATCCCGAGTACATCATATCTAAATAGCCTTTTCCTTGAACTTGAGCCGTGGAATAGTTTAGGTTGGAAGTGGCCTCTGGAGGTTTCTTGTCCAACCCACTGAGCAGTGTTGGGCTAATTTCAAGGTCAGATCTGGCTGCACAGGGGTGTTGCTGATGCTTCTGACCAAATACCCAAATTCATCCATGGGAGACTGCAGACTTTCCCTGTGAGCAGATAACTCTAGTTTGGACCCTGAACATTTTCTCTCCCCTGCCATCCCCAGTGCAATAGACTGTTGACTTTTGATTGCATCACTTAATCCTATGATCTTTTACTGATGAATAGCAGTGATTTTGGCCATCAAAACATTCTCTTAACATTTTACCAAAAACAGTGAAAAATAAAACCAATTTACCAGCTGGCTTTGAAGAATTACTAAGGCTGTCTCTTTGCAGCTAGCAAATCCACTAATACTTGGTTTTAACCTCACTTGTAGGATTTCTCTTCCTATTTGTCTGATGGTCTTCATTTGTCAGCGAAAGGCAACAGCTTTCTAGCAGCTCAGCTTTGGTCACGCCTGGACAACAAACTGTCTGCCCTTCCTTCTCTGCTTCCTTACTGGCGTGATGTGGACCACACGAACCCCGAGGCCAGTCTGCTGTGACAGCCCTGCAGGGAGGAGCCGGGGCAGCCACGCCAGCCAGAGCCAGCTCATTGTGCAGCAACGTGCTGCAAACTGTGTGTCCTCAGGGAACACGGCATGGGGAGGACCTGGCAACGCTCTTCTCTGTCCCTTTGGTCTGTGGGAGAATAAAGGTGAGACCACTTGCGTGTGTCCTGAGATGGTTTTTCTTCATGCTGCTATTGCCAGGATAGTTGTGGGGATGAGTAGCTCTTTCCTCTTTCAGAGGAAAATGAGTCTCAGCTGTTCTGTGGCCAAGGGATAGAGGCTGCCCTGAGCAGTTCCTGGCCTTGCTGAGCTTTGGGGACTGCACTGTGACTAATACCATCTACTTGCTTTGAACAAAAAGGAGCCCGTAAGAGACAGTAGGGTGGAGTTTGTCAAGAGCTGTTAGTGTCACTCCAAATTCATTTATTTGGATGTAATACAGCAGGAACAGCAGTTCCCTAAGTTTTACTGTGGCTTTGGTATTGACAGAGAGTCATTTAGAGAAGGGCTTTTAAAATTTCACTTACTCTGACACCAGCAGCAGCTTCTTTATACCCAGCTCTTCTGTGTAGGCCCAGGGTTCAAAACAGTGCATGTTTTTGGACAGTATAAAACTGGTGAAATATGACCTTGGAGAAACTACTAGAAAAGGTCTGCATCTCTCCTGACAAAGCTGCATCCTATGTCATTTGCTATCAAGTTAAGAAGACCTTTTAAGTGAGTTGTTAAGATAATTTTACAACTCATCTAATACATAAGTACTGCAGACTATGCAGGTTTTGGCCAAGAGAACACAAACTCCAAAACTGGCTTTACAAACAAAAAGCCCCCATTGCAACCTAAATGAAATTCAGCAAGTATGGAAAAAAATGGTTTGGGAAATGATTGTCTAGCAGCAAGCCAGATAGGAGCAAAAATGAGGATACAGCTAATGTGCATAAAAATCAAATGGTGTATCACTGCAAATGTAACCCCGCCATATTTCTGCGCTGTATTAACAATTATGTTGACATGGAACAGGTGTGCTTATTCTGTAGGGGGTGGGAGAGTAATGAGAGGCTCTCATGCTGTCCTGCACTGTCAGTGCCATTAGACTGCCTTTGCTTCATTAAATAATCAAGACAAACTGGCCAAGACCTGTCAGCTACTATGTAACAGTGTTATAAACTGAACCATAAGTATTTTTCGTGTGCCTGGAGCTAGAGCGGAAGCAAGTCTGATATATAAATATTTATGAGTATTAAACTGGACTATCCTTTCTGTAATAAATGCTTACAGCAAATACTGGCTGAACAGCAGAAGGAGTTCCTGCCTTAGATGTTACGAACAAAGTAAGTTGCATGCAAGGACTGCTTTCAGTTTCTGGACTACAGCTCAGGCTGGGGGATGGATTCAGTGATTTCCAAGGCCTGCTCCAAATCTCTGTTTCCATGCTCCCAATCACCTGCCACTGCATGGTTTCACCTGGGATGTAAAGACCTTTGTGCTGAGAACATGTGCTCACAGATTGGGTAGCTGGACAGGCATTTGAGCACACCCCCATCCCTCAGGCATTTTACTGTCACCATCTGAACTGATGATAATCTGCAGGACACATGGCATTCCAGCTCCAGGAAGCAGGCAGCCCTCACAGTGCAGGTCTGCACTCTCATAGTCCAGGTCTGGCCTCTGCAGCATCTGAGCTTAGAAAGGAGCAGTCAGAAATCCTGGCTTCCTGCCTGGCTGCATGCCAGACTTTTAACTCAGGCTTTGACAACCAGAGAATGGAGATATTTTATAAAAAGACCGCATAGAAACAGCTCTTGTTTAACTGATTTTTTTACTATAAAAAGCTTTTATTTTATTGGGAATTAAATTAACTCCTCACGTGTACTTTGCACTGAATCAAAAAAAAGAAAACCTGAACAAAAAACAAACAACCCCAAACAAAGTTCAAAACCAGCATATAAAACATAATAGCTAGTCAGATAGGAATACCATAAGGCACACATTCAAGTAACTAGTGTAACAAGTATCCTTGGGTGTGGAGGAGAGGGAGCACTCACACAACTCTGCAGCACAGGTTCAGTTCCTTTCCCTCACATTTAAAAACATGGGCCCACTGCAGCCCCACGTCCCTGTGTCTGAGTCCAGGCTTGTAAGAGTTAAATGGTTCTGCCCTTGGCCATGTTCTGTCAGTTTTATCAACAGATTACTGTGGGAGAAAACAGCTGCAGAATGAAGGTGCTGCTGCACTACCAGGACAGTTGCTCTGTGACTCTGCTGTGTCAGTCCATCTCCTGCTAGGCTAAAACAATGCTCATCTGCCAGTCCCAGCTCACCTGACAGATCTCCAGGTGTACAGAAGACACCAATCAATTATCAGCTTTTTACATCATGTTTTACTACCTGTGTGAGTATCTGTATTCACAAAATCTCCTCCTTATACTGACCCTGCAAGTTTTAACAAAGGTTTATTTCTTTATTAAATTCACAATTGTTTTTAAACAAATGCCTCCCCTGCAATGGAATGATTTTTCCCATCATTCATGCAGTAGGAGCTTCCAAAGGCCAGAGACCACAGAAAACTGAGCTCAGTAATTGGAAAATTTCAACAATAGCGTTGCCTATTTTAAAATAACATTTGGGGAAACATTTCTGTACCAAAACTGCTGTAAACAGCAGTTTAAAATGTCATCTGCATAAATGATTTCTTCCTTTATGCTTCTTTCTCCAACCAAACACCTGCAACACACAAACCTTAGTGCAGAGAGGGAAGCTCCCAACAAAAGCCACCAAGACAAGACAGCCTCACCACTGAGGCAGAAGAGTTTCATGCTAGAGGTGCATTTCTCATGCACTGTGTACAGTGTAAGAGCCTCTGTGATCCTTTTATTTATACAGAAGCTGGGCATTTTAAGTTTCTTTATTCTGATTATGCATTTTACTGAATGCTGCGAGACTGTATTTTTACCTGTTTCATTACTCTTCCTGTTCTCAAGGCATTTGCTTAGGCTTTTGGTTACATGTACCTTAAACTGCTAAATTATCTACTCTATTCCAGAACATACTGCAGAGTTCATTTTGGTTTTAAAAGCCCCTTAATTTTGTCTTATCAGTGCTGTCAGACTACAAAATATTAAATTATAAAAAAAGGCCGATATACACAATCCAATATCCATCAGGATATTTGGTTTTGCACCACAGGTCGAAGGAAATGTTAAAGGTCAAGGAAGTAGAAAAACAAATCCAAAAAGCTTCAAAAACAAGCCAGTTCTAGTTTGGATTTGCCTTTTTAAAAGATATAATGCTCTAATAAATGTAGTTTAAGGAAGATCATACACATGACCAGCATCTGCAGTAGGTCACTTCCTTATTCTCCCACTCCCTCACAAAAATATATATACATATATTTATAGAAATGAAATGGTTTCAGATCCTTGTTTTGCAGACACAAGTCATACATTGAGAAGGCAGCAGGACACTAGCACTCTGTTTCTTTGCTGTCCACGCGGTTCTGGCGCTGCAGTTTGAAGGACGAGGCTTTCTCACTCCTAATGACAGGGTGCTCTGTCAAGTCCTCAAAGGATTTGGCAGCAGAGCTGCTGTTTGGGAAGGGGTCCTTCTCAAAGGCGTCCTCGTCGATGTGCGAGTCAGTGCTGGGGTCCTCCTGGATGGTGTCCATGCGCTGGTGCTCCTGCTTGAGGCCGAGTCCAGGCTGCTGAGCATCTCCACGTTCTGCAAGACACAAGAGGCCACGTCACTGGCAAAGCAACCAGCAGCTAGTCCAGGGTTTGGTTTTTGCAGAGTTTTTCAAAGGGAGGAGACACGTTCTGAGGAGCAGCTGCACTCCTGTGAGAACAGCCTAAAGGCTGCCATGTCCTCCGTGCCACTCCCTAAAGGCAGAAAGGCTGTTCTGGCTCTGCTTCCTCCTCTGTATAAAGCACCACAGGTGACAGCCTCACTGGGAAGAGCTGATGAGTCGGCCCTTCCTTCCTGGGGCCCAGACTGCTTTGGCAAAGCCTAGG
>NW_005054318.1:6992182-7024089 GCF_000277835.1 Geospiza fortis | reverse complement strand
GTACAGCTTATTCCAACTTGGAGAGTTCATGGTTTCATGTACAAGAACTGCACTGAACATAGGGTCAAACACTGCAGGGATCGCTGTCATTGTAACTCAACCCACATTAAGTTCAAGTCCATTGATGTCTGCTACTATTTCAGCATGGTTTGGAAAATATCCAGATATCTCTAAGCATAAAAATTCCCCAAAGACCTCAGCAAATGCTAATACTGGGAAGAATGAGATGTTTACCTGCTATCATTTCCCAACTCTCCATCCTCAGTAGATTCAAAAGATACAAAATCTGTTTGTTAAACTGTTGCTGGTGAAAGGAGACCACTGTGCTCTCTCTCCTGCCTCTGGGATTTTCTCAATTGAATACAGGTAAGAAGCACTAAGATAATTTTTCTCGTGTCACAGCTATGGGTTACTCAAACCAAGATCAGCCTCAGTTCTGTCACAGTAGGTGACAGAGGCACTCTGCATCAGTAGTCTCTGACTTCAGTATCCTTCTTCCAATGGTTGTACAAGGAAGAGCTCCACAAGGCTTTTTTTCTCCTCCCCTAACAGAACAACTTTTCCTTAACTGAATATTTTAGTTCTTAATAGGAACTGGACTGTCAAAGCACAGGAAAGGATACTCAAACCTCTCTATCACAAGGTGCCCCGTGCTGAACTGTAATTAAAATTTATCTTGGCACGTTTTTGCTCTTCCGCTCTCCCAGTTCATTATCTGCAAGCTAAGAAGTGCTGCTGATGTGACCCTTGAGCAACTGGAAGGCTGTAGCACATCTGACTGCTAGAAGCCACCTCCTGCAAACAGCCATTCTGCAGCAAAGACACTGCATTTTGAAGAGATTTTTGAGCCTCATGCTTCAGTGACTCCACTTGGCTGGGAACTAGCAGCCTGTGGCTGGTGCTGCCCTGGCTCCCTGCCCCTCTCTTCTGCACCACAGGGGCACTGCCAACAAGGCTCAGCTCTTACAGGAAGAATCAGACCCTGCCATGCTGCAGTGCTTAAGAGTGGACAGAGGCTTGTTCAGAAACCAGCTTCTCCTCCCATGGATTCACCCCTCTGCAGCATGGGGCTCTGGGGCTCTCTCTTACTACTCTTTTGGTAAAAATTCTGCAGACACCTCAGGTTCAGGTTTTCCAATACCCATGGGACAGCATTCTGCCAATTCAGACATAGACAGCAACTTACACTGGGGCAAAATAGGGACTTTGTGTTCTCCTCATACTGCTTGTCCAATTTCTTGTCCTATTGAAAAACACACAACAAAATAAGAAAGTTATTTCCCTATGGCAAAAACTCCTTTTTCCTGCAAGGACTCAGCACTTTGAGGGGTGTCCTACTTCCCTCCCCCTACTTCCCATTCATTCCAGGAGTGCTTGTGGGCACAGCACCCCTTTGCTCTACCCCACACTGCTGTCAGCAGCACACCACATGATCACTGCCCACTCTGGGTCTTCTCTCAAAATGTGGGCGTCTTTTCTTCACAGGGCTTTAGAAGACTTTGTTTTTAATGATAAAAATACTAAAATTATACTTGGGTAGAACTCAGAAGGCAGAGAAAGAAAATCTGCCTGGGAAAGAATGGGAAAGGCTCCAGGGAATAGTCATGGGAGCACTGGGTCTGCCAGGGCCTGGCAGAGTTTAGCAAGAGTTTTGCCTACTGAAGGAGCAGTAAAAGCCTTACATGTGCTGGATTTCCCCCCAGGGTCTGCTAAAAACTTCCCATAATTTCTCCCACAGCCATCTGCCACTTCACATACAAAGGGTGTTCTCACAGCAAAATCCAACAGAGCAGTCATCTCAAAGACAGCTTACTCACCACACAGTGCACAAGGATGCTGAGAGGAATCCAGAACAGTAAGGAGAAGACAAGCACAGAGCCCACTATATTATCTGCTAGGAACTTCCCTGTGGAACCAAGTTCACATCTGTCAGTTACCCACCAAATACTGTTTCATGAACTCACACATCTATCCCCCCTTCTGCAGCCACTGCTCAGGCAACTGAAGCCTCAGAATTGCTTAGAGAAGCACAGGCTACCTATTTTGAGGTAGGCAAAAATAAAATTACACAATTTTAAAAAAAGGTATCCGGTATGTTAACAGTAACAGGTCTTACTCTGTTCTCTGAAGAGAAATGCTGTGAGGCTGTAATATTGAATATGGGCTGTTTTGGAACAGCCTATACTGCACCAGCCAAGCTGCCCCTCTCACACACTGCGAGTCCATCACCACATTCTGATGTAACAGTCACGTGATGTCTACTTGCCTCCACAAACAAAATATTTGGATGTCAAAGATTAAAAAACTGCCTCTATCCAAGCAGGCTAAATAGCTTTATCAGTTACCTAAGAAACAATTTGTTGTCTCTGAAACTTGGGATTGAAAGCTGCAGCTCAGGTAATTGCACTGTGCAGGGACTGTGTTGCCATGAGCACACACAGTTAGGGCTCAGGACACAGCACCAGCTTAACCACGGGTTTTGTCTGGTGCCAGTAACAGAGTGACACACTGGGGGTGACACCTGGGCTGAGGTGACACCTGCTTGGGTTGCACAGCTGGGATCAAGACCAAGGAAGCCCACTCAGTCACAGGGACTGACTCAGCACAGGCACAGCTTGAGGTGTGTGATCTCTGGTTTTCTTAAATGACAGAGAAAGGAAGTGTTCCCCTCCCTTTCTGTTGACATTTAAATCCCACTGAGAGGCCCACTTTATACCCTGCTGAATCTAGCTGACCTCTAAAGAGACTGACTGTTTTTGCTTTTCTCTAATTGACCTAGTTCCTGCTATTCAGACAAGAAGCTATCATCCTTTCACAAGCCTGGAAGATGCCTAGAAAAAAATGGAGTACAACAATGCAAAACAATCTCCCATCCTTTCAGCTTTAAATGGTGAGATCAGTAGTGTCAAACTTCAGGCAAAAATATACTTTGATATATCATAAGCACAGCTATCCTTGCACATGGTGAATAAATCCAGCCAGCTAACTCCCCCTGAGGCTTTAGAGGTTCATGTCATGAACTCAAAAATCCCCAAAGGATATGGTTATGTATCTTACCAAAAGTATTGATGCTGAGCTGGTCTATGAAATCCCAAAATCGTTCAATCACATCCTGGACTTGCTTCTCACACTTGCCCTACAAAAGTAACAAAATAATCTTATACCACCCAACTATTAAGTACTGCCTTCTTGGAGAGGGAGGTACAATGATAGTAATGAAATGAGAACTACAGACACAGCATGACTTAATCTACATTCTGAATACAGAATTACACTCATGCCCAATAGCAGCAATCCATTTTTACTGCCTTTATTTTTATCAAGCCAGTTTCACTTCAACTGTGGTCTGAATCAGATAATTTTTGTTTGAAATGTGCAAAATTCCCTCCACCTTTGGCCCATGTTAGGGGACATAAAACTGATGTTTCTGGAGAGATTTAAACACTGGAAGCCTCAGTTCCCATTATCCAAAAAGAAGGTTGCAGCTCTCAGGAGCCCAAGGTTACAGACAAACTCACTCCCAGATTTGGCTGTGCCGGTTTAACACAGCAGAACCTTGATCTTCCAGTTCTGCCAGCAAAAGGACTGGGGCATGCCCTCCCAAATTCACTTCTGCTGACACCCAGTTTAGCTCCAGCCACTGGGGTCTGCAGGTGTCCATGCAGCTGTACCATGGAAAAGGCTCTGAATGCCAGCAACCCACCAGTGTCCCTGCCACAGGCTCGCTGCCCCTTTCAGATACTGTTGGCTGGATTTCCATGTGATTGCTCCCTGACCTGAATTATTGGAATAAAAACTGATTGGGCTAACGGAAACAACTGAAAAGGCAAGCGCTGCAAACCCAACCAAGCTTGGGCAGCACTCAGGCCCCTCCTTTGTGCAGAGTGCCAGGCTGCTGAGCTGAGCAGGGTCCCTGGCTGAGCTGTGGGGAGCAGCAGAGGGGGCAATGAGCAGCTCCAGAAGGTAACAGCTTCCCCTTGCATGGGTCTCTGCAGAACTCCAACACCCACAGCCTCCAACACCCTTTAGTATTGACCCCATGAAGAGGTACCTAAAACCCATTAGGCCCTAAAGCCCCGCTCAAGCTTTGGCTTCTCTTCCCCAGCCCAGTCCTCCTCACCAAGGACTCAGACCCCAGCAGCAAGGCAGAGCTGGGCACACTTACATTTGTGTCACAGAAGCCCACAGTGCAAGGCTTGCCCTTGCGCAGGAACAGGAACTGGTCGTTGGCATCCACGTACGGTGTGCACCTGTCCTGCTCGTCCCGGCAGCACACCTTGCAGGAATTATCTGTCTCTGAAATGGAGCAGCAAACTCATTCCTTGGAAGCACACCTGCAACCCACAACCCTGTGTGTCTCCTGGCTGAGCATAGTCCTGACCAGCTGCCCCACAGGGAAAGCAGGGCTAAGCTGCCCAATTTTGGGCACTCTGACAATCAAGCCTAAAACTCAATCACATGCCCTGTGCAACATATTAAGGAGTACAGTGGGACCAAGTTCTCCAAGCTGATACCCTAAAACTGCACGAATGAAGAGGCCAATGAAGAGGTTCCAAGCACATCCAAAAAGACAAATTTAAATATATCTTGGGCTCTGAGACCTCTAGGCACCTATCTCTTCAGCTGTGCCCTCCACCTCAAATGGTGGAGCTCACAGCAGCTCCTTGTGTTGCCCCTGTGAGGTTTTCATCCTACTCCCAGCTGCTTTCCCACATTTAGGGGATAATGGAGAGCAAAGGAGCAGGAAAAATCACTGGCAGAAGTGTATGGCAGGCAGGTTAGCAGGGGAATTAAGATGGGCATTCTATATTCTCAAGGCACTTCAATCTCTCTGAAATCTTTCTTTAACCCCTTGCTGGAGGCCACTACGCCTCTGCCAGACGCCAGATCCAGAGGTTGGTTGGAATCTCCTTACAATCCCTTCTTGTCCATCTGTGGTAGACCTGGAAGGCAGGAGAGTGTCCTCTCCTTTAGGTGGAGTGTCAGAGGCTAAGTCTCATCTTAATGTCTTCAACCCAAACCAGCAGAAGACAGGAGGACATTCACATCCCCTTTTTAAACACAGAACAGCTGACAAAGCCCAACAGTTTAAACTTTTCCAGAAACCACAAACTCAGCCCGCAGTGAAGCCAGCACTCTCTAGGGAGCAGACGTGAAACACAAATTTCAGTCCCAGTCCCATTTCAGTGTCACCCACCGTTGCAGGCACACGAGCGCAGGTTCCTCTCCCTCTCGCAGAAGGGGACGCACTCCCCGTCCTTGCACTTGCCCATGTCCACGCACACGGTGTCATCCGGAGCGTTCCCCGGGGGGGGACACTCGCTGCTGTTCCCTGCAGATGGAAGTCAGCACAGTGGGAGGGCTGTGTTAGAGCAAAGGGCAGAGAACCTAAGTGTGTAGAAGAAAGAAGGAAAATAATGGAAATACAGACTTATCCCAGGAAAACCCCAATAATAGCTTGTTCTTGGCTTTCAGCTGCAGGCTGCCTGCCAGCTGCTCTGAGAGGTAGCAGAAGCTCTGGAGGCTTTCAACAGCTCAGGCATTGTGGCACTGGCAACCAAGCAGTAGGTGCAGACCCTGGAGCCCCCCTTGGCAAAGCACATGCTGACTTGACTCCCTGTCTCCAAGAAAAACTATGAGGAGGAAGTAAACAAGTGGGGAAGTGAAGCAGAGCTGCAGTAATTCCACCTTTTCTATGCAAAATTCATTCTTGTTCCCCCCCAGGGACACATTCTGTTTTGCTTTTTTTTTTTCTTTCTTTTAAGGGAAAGAAACAATTTTTTTTTTAAATCAACCTTTTTTATGTTCTTCTGGGCAATAAATCACAAAGTGACTCTTGAACTACAATGAAACTCATTATAGGAGCATACTGTGATGCTTAACTGGTCTCTAAAATTATATGAACCGGATGACTAAAGGGCACTAGACTGAAAGTGGGTTGAACAGGACACTGAGCCTGAAGCACTTGGCTAGCTGACATACAGGGGACAGAACCACATCCTACCAGTGCAAAAAGACTCTCCTTTGCAAGTGGCATTTATGGCTTCCTGGCATTTCTTTTGTGCACTTTCAAACTGGCAGCCTTTACAGCAAGGACTGTTTCGGTCACTGGGGAAAGATCAAAATGAAAGAAATAAATATTAACCAATTTTTTAAAAATAAGTACAAGTGTGACAAAGTCAGAGAAAAAGGATGTTTAGGAAATAAAAAGCTACTTCTTGGAGACTGACTCATTGATTCAACCCTTGTCCTCTCTGCCCCCTCTCACAACCACCTTTCTACATACATACTCACTCTTCATGTATTGAAGGCCAAATCACATAGAAAGTACAATATATTGAGAGACAAGAGAGGGACCCTTGTATTTATTCAAGGCACTTGGATCAACCTCTTGTAACCTGCTGTGCAACTTAGGACAAGATCTTTCACCCTTTTCTTTCCCAAACATTTCTCCCCCTTCTGTCTGTCCTGAAGGTTTCCTACTTTGGATTCTGCATTGTCTTTACATTCATTTTCTCACCTAATACATGAAGGCCCTTAGTACAAAAACACTCATTAAAATGTGTGGATTTTCTTGCTAAACAACAGAAATTGCACAAGCTCTCTAATGTTCCATAGTGTAGAGCTGAACTATGAAAAAAAAAAAAGATTGCAATGCAGTGTCCAACAAGGCCATGAACATCCCATAAAGCAGCAACAGAAAGAGGAGTCATATAGTGTAGTCACTGTGTTGTCTGCTCAAACACATTTTGCAGCCTTCTGGAATTACCAGTATGCACCAGTGTAAAAAGCTACCTTCCAACACAAACAAAACTTGCATTTGCACAGAAAGCGTGGACAGGAAATTTTTAAATGCTTTTTGATTGCCTAAGTTTGCTTAATAATAATGGTAGTAATAACAATGACAACACAATAGTAATTTGCAAGGCTGTGGTTCTTGACACTTCTCAGGAAAACAAACAGAATGCTATAAAAATTAATGTATGCATACAGAAGCCTTTCATGAAATCTTTCACTGTTGTGAGCTCACTCATTCAGCCTTAAAGCCAGGAAAGGGGCCTGTGACACTGCAGGTGGCTTTAGGAGCTTTTAGCCCAACCCAACCTTCTCTCCTGTGTAAAGAGAAGCTGCAGCTCATTTCCCCTTACCTGCACTTGGCACCCTCTTTCAGTTTGCAGTCTGCAGAGCAGCAGGGATCAGCCAGCTGGTACAAGAGGCCAGGGTCACATTCCTCGCCTTCATCCACTCTGGAGTTCCCACACACTTTGTTGTTGCGCTCTTTGAAGCATTCCTGGGCCTTGACCTCTATGGTCCTATGGATGGATTTTTTGCTGCAGCTTGAGAACATCTAGAGAGTCACAGAGGAAAAACGCAGCACTGAGTGTACCTTTCTGTCAACAACTGGCATCTAAGACAGCCACAGCCTCCCCATATCTCTGAGCCCTGGCATTCCAGAATGCAGTTATTCCCTTTGTACTGCCAGTTGGATACCTTGGAAGAACTTTAAGATGGGCCAGTAACAGCTGGGCCAGTAACAGACACTGCTGCACACTGCAGGGGCTCCCCCACGCAGTCTGGCTCAGAGACAGCTCCAGCTCTCCCACGGCTTCGGCGGCCCCAGGACGGGATGTGAAGCTGCACAGGAGGCACAGACTGCGCTGCCTCTGGGCAGAGGGGCTGGGCACAGGCACAGGGCAAGGCAGACTGCAGGCCAAGCATCCCCTGTTCATCTGGGTTTCATCTGTAGAACAGGCACAACGCCAACCCCACAGTGCCAGGGCAAGCTTCCACCACGGCTGCGGCACCTGGCAGCCCCTCTCCAACAGCAGCTATGGAGCACTCCAACACTGTGTGGTACTGAAGGTGCTGGATTTGACTCTTGCTGGGACTTACCTGTAGCAACATATGGCCACAGCTAATTACAAACAACTAATTAAAATGCACCTTGACATGCTATGAACTCCAGTGAAACCCAGATTACATAGATGAGCTGTGTACAGGAACCCAACTGCAGGCAAATGTTTTCTTATGACTAATCCATTACATTCTGGTGGTTTCAAACTACAGGAATCATTAACTAAATAGATTTGCCATGCAAAGGGTCACTGACCATAGCAGAAACTTTTGTGTTGATGCAAAACTAAACAACCATACCTTGTTGTTTTCATGATCCCCGCTGACAGCAATAGGATACATGACATATTTCCCACCCTGGTCTTCAGTGGGGGCACACTCTGGCAGACTGTCAGGATCATGCTCTGCTCCAAAGTTATGTCCAAGTTCATGTGTTGTAACCAGGTCAGCCTCCTTTTTTGAACATAAAAAAAACAATGTTGGAAAAAATTAGTCTGACCAGTAAAGGACAGAAGATCCCAGCTACTTCTAGGCCGACAGCAATACTAAAATACACCAAGATGATAGGGAATTGCCTGTGAACATTTTTCTGGAGAAACTAAGGTAAATAAAATTGTGGTCCTTTTCAAAGTTAAGTTCAAGGACTAGATTTGAACATTAAATCACTGTTAAAAGCAAAATACTATCCTAGAATACCAATTCAAGCTTGTTTTCAAGGCAATGCAGATGCTTAAATATGAAAATTTGCTTCTATGTAGCTGGAAGGCATAAAAAGTTCAAACAAAACCCAATCCAAACAAACAACAGCTGCTACAATTAGTCAATCTCTTGTTTAACAGATCTTGCCATTAGAATTGTTTCTTCTAAATGGATGACGACATTAGGAGTGCTGAATAAACTCCACTACTGCATGATTTCTAGGAAAGACACCTACAATTGTGGCCCAACAGGGATGGATTTCCAACATCATTTATGTGAGACACGCCTGCCTGTGCTGAGGATCCCAAACCGGCTCTGCTCGCTGCGCACCTCCCACGGCACCTTCCCCAGCAGATGGTGTCACGCTCACAAGGTGACAACCACAAATTAAACTCACACAGAAATAAAGATAACCACAAGGAGACTGGGCAGTTCTGGAGAGGAGCTGTCACTGCAGCTGCTGTGTGGGCACAGGAAGGACCAAGAGCTGCCATGAGCTGCCCCAGTGCATGACTAAGCATGGCCAGTGTGGGAGCCAGAGACAGGAGAGCTGCCTGGGCGTCCCTCCTGGGCTTCACTGTGCTTCATTTGGAGAAGAGTTTTAAGGAAGTTGTTTTGGTTTTGGTTTTTTTAGACCAAAGTGGAAACCATGCAGCACTTTCCCTGTGAAATCAATGTGAACCATCATCCCAAGCCCTAAGCCTGCCACTGGGAAGACAGAAAACTAAACCTCCTTTGTAATCTAAGGCAGAACTCCGGTCTGGAGATTGAACAAATGCAAATAGCATGGCAACAGCTATTGCTAGAGCTCTCTGTCAACATCCCTCTAACACAAAGCTTTACTGTCTTTTTTCCCTATCATCTTGACAGTTTCTGTGCCAAGTTTTAGCCCACACATCAATTATAAATTCCTATTATTATAATCATGCTACAGAAAAGCACAGCTGAGAAGCCAGCAGAAGTCAGCAAAAGTAAAATATGCCCAACTTCAAAGATTTAATAGAGGCAGACATAGGCACCGCTCTGGTGTCTTTACAAGTGAGACAATGTTCATATTTTTGTGCATTTACTATCTCATAAAGTATGGAAAAAATCCAGGAAGCATAAAATTACATTAAGCTTAGTATTAACACTAATAAGCTCTGTCTACTATACTGTTCTCTGCTCTAGTTACTCAGGACACACAAAAATCGGGTGGAGGAATTTCATTAAAAGGCTCAAACTAAACCTCCTACTTTGTCTGCTTGCTCTGTTTGAGGGTTTGTTTTGTTAAGAGTTTTGTTGTTTGTCTGGGGATTTTTTGTTAAAACAAAACACATTTAAATTCATCTTCAGACATCAAAAGCCTGTTTATATCTAGGAAGCTACAGCTCCTATGAGACACTAGCTGTTTCTGTTTCACAGTGAGTTCAACAGACAGTTCCATTCAGTCCTGTCTCCCCTTGTGAGCTACAACAAAAAAGATGATTTCTGTTTTATGATCTATATCCTTGTCCTCAGAGATCTCACTGAAATGGAAAGCCAGCAGCTCTTTTCTGAGAGAGCACAGGAGTTTGTCACAATCCCATGGCACACATTCACCAGCACACGCATATGAGCAGGATACTCTTCTACCTTTGTGAGGATGGTCTTCCCATAGTTCTTGGTGCTGGTCAAGCCACTGTTCAGATAGATATCCTTCTTTACAATTTGACTGTAATAAGCTGAAAGAGTGAGAAATAAACAAATTAAAATTGAGAATCATTTTTCTTGAGTTTCAGGGTACTTTTGGGAAGAGAGGGATACTTGTCTGGGGAAATGAACAGCTTTACAGCTTTATTGTTCTCACAGGCTCACTAGTGAGACCCTGCCAATTTTTGGAGCTGGGAATCTTTCAAGCACAGTTCCAACAGCTCATGTATTGCAGTAAAGGCAAAAACAGCAGAAATTTCCAAGACAACATCATCTGCCATTCCAGAACCCCTACAGGATGTGCCCACACAAAGCAGCCCTTAGAACAGGGTTTTTTCTATACAGCCTGCTCACACCAGATAGCTTAGCGACTTTGTTTAGTGACTTTTATCCTTCCCCCTTTTTCCAGCTCCAGCCAAAAAACCCAGTCATCCCTTCTATGTAAAAAACCAGCTCCTAGAGTGTGTGCAAATAACACAACATACTCCATGAAAGTTTTAGAGAAGAATTAAACATGAAAAACAAAAACTAGCTTCCAACCCAGAACTGGGAGAGAAGAAGAAGAAGAAGCCTTGCCTTTAGGACAAATGCCACCATGGCTGTTAGGTCTGGGAGAGCCAACATAAGCCAGTCCAAGCGTTCCCATGTCAAAATCTTGGTATGTGAAGAGATGAGCAAGGCACACGTGAGCTGCTTTCTCTGCAATATCAAAGCTAAATTGCTTAAAAAAAAAAGTCAAATTCCTGTTAGCTTACAGTACTTGTTGGAAGTCCACAGATAATAATATTTATTTAATGTGCCAGACAAGTACCTCCTAGATCTGGTTAAGTCAGAAAACAGCAGCTGTTTAGCAGTCCTGCAGAGCTGCAGGAAATTAAACTAATGCCCAAGTACACTGTACACATTCATTTACATAACTTGTCTATTCATTTTCCCTTTCCACAGGGAGGACAAAGCCAAGTACAATAACTTGATGAAGGTCACAAGGCAGTCAGTCTCAGGGCCAGACATATCAGGACTGCCTGACTCAGACCACATTAATAAGACTAATTGATGTCTGCTCTGTAATTATGCAAGGGAGCTCTTTACCAAGGGCTACAGGGCACAGCAGCTGGTTTGACTTTGTGTGACATCTACACATCATGCAGAGGGAGCAGAGGACTTTCACCCATTACTACAGAGCAGCCATATGAATGAGCAATTTTCTGTTAAGGGCCACAATTTTTCAAGGGTTACAACCTACCTCTAGCAGCATTTTCACATCCCAGGCATCTTTCTTATCATCTGGGTAACTTCTTGCCATATTATAATGTTTTTCTCCAGGTTTTACATTATTTGGCTCATTGTGGATAATAATCTACATGTCAAAAAGGGCAACAACAATGAACAGGAATTTTTGTCAATTTTATAGCTACAGAAAAGGTTTCAATGTAATTTTAAATATCTTAATAGATCTGTAAGGAGAAAAATTCAGACTCAGCATGATTCTATTATTAACTTTCCAGCCTCTGCTAGTTAAATACACTAACTAAATCATAACTACATTGTAAGTAACCCTTTTACAGGATAACATCAGAAGTTTCCACTGTAAAATTCTGCTTTGAGATGCCTTTTACTTTTAGAAAAACCCCAGACAAATAAAACCAGTATAAATAACCCCAAATAATTTCAGAGCTCTAGGTAATCAAAATCTATGTTAAAGGACTGCCACTTTCCCAGTAATCCAGAATCAGCTCATCATGTTCTCCACCCCCTCCCTACCCAAGTAATGCTTCTTCTTTATGCCTGCAGATCTTTTCCCAGCAAAGGGGCAGCTGGCTTGTACCATGAGTCTCCATGTCCCATATCACAGCTCTTGCAGTATGCTGAGCTGATGGACTCCTGTTTTTAATGCTGTTTTCCAGATTTCTGTGCACTTCAAGACACCATCACAGAAACTGAAGTCACAACATTCCCCGTGTCCATATACAAGCCTAGCATGTTGTCTAAGGGAGTCATTAAAGCTCTTCAGGCAAGATTGTTTTCATCTGGGTTTGAGGTCCACTCAGACTTTGAAAGCCAAGCAGTAGCAATAGGTATATGAGATAAATGCATGAGTATGTCTGAATGAAACAAAATTTGCTCATATTCAGGTGAAAAATGCACTTTTGAATCAGTAATAAATATGGAAAAATTCTCCCTGAAAATTCACATCTCAAACACTGCAAGGAACTGAAAATGGGCATCATGTCAGATCATTAACATTGGCAAGATGCAATTTGAGAGTGCTCCTGGCTGGGGTTAATAATGTAGGATTTTATTACTTTAGCTCTAACCCAGACAAAATAATCAGAAGCACTGCTGTTTAAAGCATGTTCCTTTAAGTTGGAAGCCCTCTGCAGAGTGCAGTGAATACCTGCTCTATCTGTATGCCGTACCCATTGAAGGTTCCATCGTCCCAGGAAGTGTTTCGGTAGATGTCATCTACTCTGTCTATCAGCTCAATCTGTGTGGAAGAGAAAACAAGTTACCCAAGTGAGCTTCCATGGAGCAAAAAACTGCTACATACTTACCTAGAAACAGCCACTTGACTTAAAATTGAACCTCGTGAAAGGCAACAAGACAAACGCCCTGGATCCAAGTACTGTTGGTTTTGGATCAGTATTATCCAATATACTTGAAAATTTTCCATAATAAAAAAGTAGCACAAACTTTTCCATTTATTACTTTTGTTTGTGTAGTGGAATAGCAATAGTATTAAGAACAAGACATTTTAAGAAACACTTTGTTCAAACACTAATTTTCCAGATTTCTTTGAGGGGAAGGGCAGAGGAGGGAGCTGCTTTTACTGCTTTGTATCAGCATAGAGCTTAACTAGTTTAACTGACCCCCCAGGCTTGCTTCCCTCACCCAGCCAAAAACCTATTATTTTCCTCATTATGGTTCAAGCACAAAGTTCCAGAAAGTCTCTTGTCAGTGCTCACAATCAATACCTCCCTTTTCAAGCTGTTCTCTTAAAAAACACCTTCTACTAAATATAAACCACCAAACTTGCTGAGAAGGAGAAGTGACATTCAGAACCACTCAGTAATAGTTTATGCTTTAGTTTTCCAATCACTGTGCTGTTAATAGTACCCGTCTACCCAGGAAACACAACAGGGGTCAGCCTCAGCACATGTCAGATGCTGAGATAAGAGCACTTCTGCAAACACACCAAATGAGGCCCCCTCACCTGGAGAATGTAAAAGCATTTCTGGGGACAGAAAGGTCAAAACGCCAGCAAAAGTGGAACAGAGTGATTAGCATTTCAAGGAGTAAAGCTCAGAAAGAGACTTTAGATGAACAACAGACCTCCAAACCTGTTTTCATTTGTTTTGTCTCCACTCCCCAAACCCCCATACTCTCCCCTTCTGCTTAAAGGGAGAAGGGCCTTGTTCTAGTCCACAAAAACCTGTCAGGTAGACAAGCCCAGTGTTTCAGCTGGGTCATTCAGTAACTGGTACACACGATGGAGCCCTGCTTCCCTGAGGATGGCTGAACACCTGCCTGCTGACGAGAAGCAGTAAATTAACTCCCTTGTTTGGCTTTGCTGCTGTGAACAGCTTTTGCTATTAAACTGTTTCTATCTCAACCTACAAGTTATGTCACCTTTACCCTTCTGATTCTCTCCCCATTCCATCTGGGAGGGGAGAGCAAGTGGCTGCCTGAGGCTGAGCAGCCTGCTGAGGTTAATCCACACCACCAGTGTACAACCAAACAAGTGGTTTATTGGGCCTGCTTCTAATTTATTGTTCTGGACAGAGAATCCTGAAAGAATCTGGAAAAGAAGATCTATATGAGTTGCTTTAACTTCTCATTAAACATGCTAGAACTTTAAAAATGCTCAGATCATTTGCAGTGGATTTCAAAACCCAGGAGACTCTAGAGCTCTGACTGAGAAAAGAGAAGTTCCTGGGCAGAAAATGGCATATCTAACAGAAGTGTATGACAGGAAGGAATTTGTTTTTAAGTGAAATTTGAAGACTACTGAACTACATTAGTTTCATTGTAGAATATTTTTAAAGCACGATCTAGCATTTTCCCAGGTAAAAGCCATGTGTACAAAAGCAATATAAGCTGTATGGTGTTACCTACCAAGTAGTTGATAGTGGTGCTCTCTTCCCCACGGCCCATGTACTTGAAGAAACGATGGTCTGCCACTACCAACATCTTGCACGTGTTTTTGGAGTTCTCTGGAACGGCTCTTTTCTTCCGATGGGTGCTTTCTAAAGTAAATATTTAAAAAAAACCACTCAATACTACTACCACTGCTGAGTCTACTGTCCTTATTCAAGACCTAAATTTGAGCGTGGATGGGCTCCTGGGAGGAGAATGGTGATGTTTAGTTTTAGTTTGGGGCTTTTTTTTTTTAATAGCTATTCTTTGTCTTCCTAACAGTCCTCAAACTTACTGCAAGGAAAAGAATGCACAGCAGTGAAACTGAGTTATTCATCAGATTTACCTATAGAGCTTTTAAGGTCATCACCACAGCCTCAACACCTCTCCTCCTCCTGTTCCTAGCCATTATCCCAGCTTTTGCTGACACAGCAAAGAACAGAGGAAAGCGGGACCAAAAACTCTCAAAACCCCATCATAGCTCAAGATGGATTCCTTGAGCGACCATAGAGGCCAAACAGGTCCTGCTGCACAGTGCACAGAAGTACAAAGTTGTTTAAAGAGGCATGAGGAGCGCTGCTTCCCCTCTCCATGCCCACAGTGAATTCAAAGAGCTAATTTGTTTCAAAGATGCTGCTCTCCTACATAACGGACACTCACCTTCATTTTGTTTCCTGTCTTCCAGTCCTTTTGGCAGCAGTTCATCCTCACTCAGCTTTAAATAACCACATACTTTGGGGGACTGCAACCTTGAGAAATCTTTGATATCTTCAGATCTGTAGACCAGCAGTCTTTCATCTTCCACATCATCTACAAATCTCCACAGTGGCTGACAGCACAAGGAGAAGTTAGGAACACAATGAACCCAAAGTCTAGATAAGTAAAAAACTTTATGTATGCATCATTGTATCTCCACAGTTTTCTGGCTACACACACAAATTAACAAATGCACTTTACCCACAGGAACAAATCTACCGATAAAATGACATCCCCAAGAAAGCCAACAGAAGTCAACTCTCTTATGCTACCCGGGAATCCAAAAGTCTGAGAGCATCTTAACAAAGTAGTGGCAGCTACCTGATAAAGCCATAGGAGAGAATTTTTCTTCTCCTCAGAATCTGAGCAAGCTGAAGAGGCTTCTCAGGTTCCTCTCTGCTCCCCTCTGTAAGAGCATGGAGCCAGAAGGATATCTTTAACTGCTAACCAATGCACTGACCAGAAGCACAGGAGGAGGCAGGTAACAGAGAGCCTTTAAGCACACAGCAGAATGTGGGCTCTTCGATGATCAAAAAACCAAAGACCATGAAATCTCAAGGAAAGACACCAATTCCCATAGCAGATGCATACAAATAATCTTTTTAATTTACTGACAAGTTCTATTTTTATCTGAATGTTTATGCTAAAGCAACACCACCAAATATGAGACAGGGTGAGTTCTTTGGCCAGAGCCAAGCAGTACAGACTGCCTGCACCTACAGCATAGTGCACCTGGCTCTGGGTCTCCTCTGGCCCTGAGGCAGGGCTCTTCCAGCTTCAGCCAGCCATCATGTAGCACACTGTGCTTTCACTTCACAGCAAAAAGGTCACAGAATGTGAAGGCTGTGCCACGTCAGCAGCCACGTGTCTGCAGCACAGAACTGAAGGTTTCACACACTAAGGCATGGTGTGAGGGCAGCAGTGGTTTACACAACGGCCCACAGCCTTTCCAAACCATCCACAACTACCCTGAAAACAAAAGCAGGAAATGGCAGAGCAGCTTTGTCCATGCTGCCTTTGGGGAACAGACTCAGACCAGCTCCCTCTGTGACTGCAATCATCGCACCCAGGGCTGGTAGTGGCCAAAGCTGACCTGGGGACAGCATCAGCAAGGCAGCAGGGCAGAGGCTGCACACACTGCCTGCCCCCAGCTGTATATTGCCTTTCCCCCCTCACAAGCTGCCTGCCCCCCTGCAGAGACACAGCCAGCCAGGAACAGGGGGGTGGCTGCACAGAGGAACAAGCACACCCACAACTGCTCTGGAGCACAAACACAAAAATGCTTTACATCACAAGCAAACAGATACTGTATGTTCTCAATGTAAAACACAAGTACAGTGATTTGGGCATTTTGATCACATTTTTATACTTTAACATGACTAGATTTCTCAGGTTTACCCATAATTCTGTGTATCTTTGGGTTTGGAGACAATTACAATATCCATATAACACTCAGCCATAATTACTGTTATTCAGCCATTCAAATACTGCTTGTGTCTGGGAATATACTGCACTGAATATCTCATTATGACAGTCTTTAATTATATACTTGTTGAATTTTTTTTAACCAAGAGTTCAAAATAACAAAAGCAAGTAAAATGGTGAAAAACAAGGGAGTAGGGAAAAATAACCAATTTTCAGACAAAATATCAGATTTTTAATGAAGCTCTAAGAATGGGAAAACTTCCAAGATGTAACAAAGCCAGTTTTAAAAAGCTTCACAGATGTAGACTCTGTTTAGACTGCCACAGTTTGTTAGAGGTCATGATCACCACTAACTTCTGACATGATCCATTTCTGTTTCTGAAACCCCTTCCTGTTTAAAATATACCTTCTCCCTGATGTACCTAAAGCATGCAACTGTCAGAGAATGTTACTCACTAATAAAAGTCAACACTTGCAAGCCAAATTGGTTTCTTATTTCTCTCCCGCCTCACCCCAAAACAAACACTACCACCAAATCTAGTTTGAGCTACAGAAGTGTCAACATAACTAACAAGGCAGAGGAACACCCAGAGGAAAAGAAGGTGATTGTCTGGATACAGTTTTCCATCACAGCAAAGCATACCTCGATATTGTATTCTTCTCCATCAGTATTGATTCGCACCGTAAAATCTTCATCCCCAATATGTGCCACAACCTTGGAATTATGCTCTCCTTTAACATAAGCATGGAAGCATTAAATTAATTCAGCTGTTTGCATGTGCTCCTGCACAGACACTGTTTGTTGGGAGTTTCTAATTGTTTCTAAACTTCATGACAAATTACCTTTCTCAGTCTCTGTACTGTTCCATTTAAAGAAAAAAATGAAATTAATCAGCACTTCTCCCAAGTCTTAACTTCCCAATAGTCACAGTCAACGAGACTCAGACTTAACAAAAAATTTTGCAGAAAGTGTTGAGATAGCTCTGGGGATTAGTAATGGGGGACACAATATTACTGCCAACAAAAGCAGTGTGCATCTAACTACTATCAGACAGCAATTTCACGGCGTCAGCCTGCATTCCAGTGGGAAAGTCTCACCACATCACAAAGGCAACAAAGAAATCAAAACAACTTAGCAGAAGCATTAGTACTGCATGAAAGTGGAGCATGGCATCTTTCTTTACAGAGAAGTAATCTATAAAGAACTATCTTTAAGTCTTTTAATTGAACAGTCTAGGCATTACTGCATCACCTCTACCTTGGCTTTGTGTTCTGGGGCAAGGAACATTCAAGTCCTACATTCCAGCTGGAATTAAAACTACCATCAGCATTTAAAAAAAATAATAATTTGCAAGCTGCTGCTTAAGTAAATTATACCTTTCTGTCCTGCCAAACTCAACACAAGAGTCCTGTCTTAGGAGCTTGACGCAATACACCCCACCACCCACCAAACCTAAAAAATCCCCAAACACACCACAAAAACAAAACCAGAAAACCCAAGAGGATAAGAATTACGTTTCTTTCTTCATCCTAACCACATCTGATGAAAATGAGGGAAATACACCATTTACTCTGCCCAAGAGACCCGAGCAAAGCTGTGGTTTCTCAGCACTGCCCCATAGTCTCTTCATACTGACCAACGACATGTCCGGTGAAAAAGTCTCGCCATTGAACACGATACTCCTTTTCCTTGCCTTCACCATCCACAATTAATGCTTGAAATTTTTCTGAAAAGTGTTCAGCAGTTGCAGTTAAGTATAATTTAAAGTGCCTGTAAAAGAATTTACTTACATTAATTTTTAAGCAGAGTATACGCATAACAGATACATTCAATCTCCATTTTACTGAGGGTCCAAAAGAAGTTAAAAAGCATTAATTCTGATAAGCAGGCTACAAAAACATATACTGTGTAACTGATAACTGTAAATATTTTAGAGACACAGATGTTTAATTTAAAAAAAGTTAAAAATATAACCCCCCAAATCGAAAATAGTCAGTTTGCCCATGATGTGCCTTCTCCATTTGCAGTTAAGCAAAACCAGTTACTGGTCACTATTAAAAGAAAAAAAGAATCAGACCAAGAAATTTCTCCATCTATTTGAAAATAAATTATCTTGAAGTTCTTACTTTCTGACATAATACAGGCAGAAGACCATAAACAGAAATCTAAACTCCCTACATTTTTCTACATTTTTAAAAATATATTGTCACAAAAACTGAAAACTATCCCAAGAAGTATCCCTTTTCTAGAAGAAGCCTCGTGGGCTCTTGGTTTATGTGGGCTTTGGGTCAAAGATTTTTGGCATGCTCCTCTGCAATTATTCTGTAATCGTCATTGGCAACCTCACCCTAAAGCCAGTGTGCATGAGGCAGTGCAAAACAGGGACAGTCAGACATCTGATCCCATTAACCTTTCATAGCTGCCCCTCCAAACTCAAAAAAAATGCCCTTTCAAACATTCTGAGATTCAACAATTATGCATTACTTGCAGGACAGTTGAAGATGACACAGGGGAAGGCACATGAATACACAGAGGACAAGATGTCAGACAAACAAAAATGAATCTACATTTGTTAATACAAAGTGTTATTCTGACCCTGCTCCCCATTTCAGATTCAGTTTCAGCACTAAAATACCTGCAAGGCATTTTTCTGACTCACAGAATAAAATCTCTGCAATCTTCATGCCTGCTCCCTTCTACTTCTCCTCCCCCTTTCACCTGAGCTTTTATTTCCCATCTTATAACAAAAACCAAAACCAAACCAAACAACCAAAGGATGAAATACAGTAAATCTATTGGGCAGCAAACCACCCACAATTCCCAAACCAAAGGCTGAAATTTTCAAGCACCAGAGGACAGACAAGAAGTACTGACAACATTGCCAGATGAGGTATAAGTGAGATTCAACACTATCAGTGGGAGTAATCTACACGAAACTAAACATAAAAATAAAGCAAAAGAAATCCTAAATTACTGTCACTTCAGCCATCAGAGAAATACAACAGAACTTACTTTCCCCTTTCCTCTGAGCCTCTCTGAAGTCATATAACCATGCAGATCACTAACCTAGAAGAACTGGCCAGTGATGACAGAAAACAAGACAACAATTTCTGGGTTTGAAACTGCACATTACTCATCAGAAACTGAAGGAAAATATTATGCTATTTCATCACTGATGATTTAATTACCTTTGCAGGGCTGAAAAACTTAAGAGCCTCTCTACGTGTGCCTCAGGCTGGAGGTCCCTCTTCTTCAGTGAGTGCTGCTGGATGCTAGACAGGGA
Organism: Geospiza fortis; assembly: GCF_000277835.1. Lineage (NCBI taxonomy): Eukaryota > Metazoa > Chordata > Aves > Passeriformes > Thraupidae > Geospiza > Geospiza fortis. The sequence continues at coordinate 7,004,266 of NW_005054318.1, read as the reverse complement.
GAGGATGTCGTAGTCTGAAAGCATGGACTCAACTGTGTCTGAAAGACCAACAAGGAAAGCTTTAGTTTCAAAAGACTTTCTTTCCAAATGCACACATAAAAAAGAGCAAACCAGAGACTCCCATTTTAACAGCAAGATCACAGTTTGCTCTAATTTTAGGATAACTACTGTACATTTCTGTAATGGCCTATTTTGTGTACACAAGTAGAAATCATAGTGAGACAAGACAATCTGAGAGAGACAGAGTTTGCTTCACTTTTTCTACAACTTCTGAGCAACCAACTCATCATTTTTATTGCCACAACAATGCAGATCTAAGCCCTCCCTGGCTGCCCCACGTTCTACATGGGGAAAATGTCCCCATTTCTCTGGGGTGAATTACTCTCCTCACCTGCTGGTCCCCACGTGAGTCTGAGGATGAAAATAGTTCAACCTAGCAGACTTAAATGAAGTTAATTGCAGACTGGACTGTATTGGGCCTTTCTGCCCATGAGTAGCCAGAAAACAGGTATCTGGATAGCACAATCAACCAGAAATAACTAACAAGACTACTCAGGTGAGATACCCTGGTTTCCCAATACCTTACCATCATGCAAAACTCCTTTTCCTACTCAGAACACAAAAACTTGTTCAGAGAAAGGAGACCAAGTGCCTGAATTCCTATGGGAGCAGTACACAAATTACAAATTCAGGTCAATATTCTGCAGATGTTTTCACCATTAACAAGTGCAGGATAGCTGTAAACAGTGCTTTGCTCTTGCTGATAAAGCCTCCTGCTACTTTGTAAGGCATTTCTTCATCCAAACACCCATCCACACTCTTGCTTCTCTGGAGCACCCACCACCCAGAGAGACACCCAACAACCACCCTGGCTGCCACTAGCACTGATAGATTCAGTTGCTATTTACAGCCTTAACCACAGGTTCTTATTCCCACGTTGCCATTTTCCTTCTCAGCCAGAGGTGTTCACTCTTCACTGCACTAAATGAGGATTCAGATGTGCTTTCCAAGAGACAGAAGTGCTCACCCAGACATTCTTTTTTAAAAAAAATTCCTGTTTCCTTCCCCTCCATTTCCAACTATGCTTCTAAACCAGACCTGATAGCTACCAAAGATGTTTTCTGTTAAGGAAGAAGGCATTCCTTCAGAGTCCCTAGCTAGTGGGGTCACTAGCTTACCCCACTCACCAAAGGCATCTCATGTGTTTTATTGGCCTTTAAAGTAAGCAGCACCACTAATAAGCTGTTTTACTAACTATTGTGCAACAAACCAAGATTGCCAACTTGAAATCTAGACTCTTATAGCTCTTGAAATAATATGGGTTTTTTAAACCTGACACTCAGTACCATAATTTATCCCCAAATCCATGCCTCCAAAGCCCAGGAAAGCTTTAAGAACGCATGCACTGATGAGGGCAAGGGAAGCACCTTGACTTTCCTTTTGCAAGGGGGTGGGTGGGTGGGGAGAATTAATCAGCAGTGTACAGCCACAGGTGTGCTTGTGTACACTGAAGTGAGGAAGGCACAGAAGCAAAGATGACCCTCACAGCCCTCCTGGCCCTGCACCAGACCCACTCACAGAGCGAGGCATGGGTGACACAGCTCCTTTCTTGGGCAGCAGACAGCACTGAGCAGTGGTTCCCAGGCTTCTCCCTCCCCGGGCCTTGAGCAACACAGGAAGGGCAGTGCAGTTGCAATTCCCTGATTCCTGTTTACAACCCTCAGGTCGAGAGCACCTGCACATGATTACCATGTGTTTCGGGTTATATGCAAAGACAAGTTTCTATCACCGTGTTTTCTAGTGTGGGGATTTTCCCCACACGTGCCCCACTGCTGCATGTCAGGCAGGGCCTTCATTTTAAGTTGCCAAATGCTGCAGAGCTGATTCACTAGAGCCATGCAGTGAGTAAATGCCTAACTTCCCCCTACAAACAGCTCTTTTTTTTGTTAAAAAGTCTGTTCTAATTATTGTTTTTTATCTGGCGTCTGCCCTCATCCAGAACCACCTAGGAAGGGGTAGGAACAGGCAAGGAAATCAATTCTGGGGAAAAAAAAAACTCATTAAACTGCTTAGTTCTGAATTCTTTTAATCAAACTTGAGATTCTGTCACTACACTCAGGCTAGAGCTGACCCCTCAATTAAAGTGAATGTTGATACACAGGATATCCAACACTGGTTTATGATACAGACCAAGCGTGCGGGACACGGGGCATGAAACAAGAGGCGTGGTACCACTGCCATGCTGTTCAGGGACTTGCCAAGCACAAGGTCTGCCCGAGAGGCACAACCCCAGCTACAAAACATTACTGTCCTTTTCCACCTCTGCCTTTGAAGTACAGACCAGAACCAAGAGAAAGCCATGCCAAAAAGCAGGACGCAGTTGCCACTATGGCCAGACAAAATGTCTCAGTTTCATGGCAAGAGAACTGAGAAGTCTGCTAAAAAAAAATAAATCAGGCTTTTTTATTTGGTAGGCAAGTCCTACTCCACCTTAATATACACAAACACCCTTCTGGAAATATCTCACAGAGACACAGGAAGGGTAGCAAGAACAAGACCTAAGAAGTTCATGAAGATGAGTAAGATGATTCTATTGAAGTAACAAATGAAACACACGGCACTCCCAGTTCCTGTAACCCTGAAACAAGAGTGCACTTGTTCATATTTCCTCTTACCCTTCCTAAATTTGTTTGCTTTTAATTTTACTTACAACATAAGTAGAGGCTTAAGACACACTGCTCCCAGACATAATCTGTTAACTAATTATGGTATCAGACAGATGTGGAACAAATATATTGGTAATACACTCAAAACAAAATTTTCCTGTAAGATGTTCATATTGCAAAATGAATCCATGTTCATGGCTTATTGAAAATAAAAGACGAAGTGTCATTATTGTAAAGACAACACAGAGCTGTACAGAATCCAACTGTACAGCAGACTGTGGATGGGAGCCACAGAAAGCATATACCTGACTTTTTATTCAAGTTTTAAAATCTTTCCGGTATTCCTTCCCCATTATCTTCATTATGGTCCAAGAGTCATTTTCCATGGGCTTCAACAGATCTGAGCTTAGGTTTCCCAAACCATTTTTTTGCAGTTCATTCCCTTCCACACCCTCCTAGATTTCTGCACTCCTGTCATTTTCAGGAACCTCTTAATTGCATCCTGATATGGCAAGTATTTATTTATTGTCACAGCCTTCACCTCATGGTACCTTCTTTCCCAGAGAGAAACCTCCGAAGAACATACAGAAATCAGGATTGTAAGGCAGACAGGGAAGGAACATCAGTGACAAAGACAATATCCCAAAGTTCTCAAGAAGAAATCCACAGCAGTGATCACCTCTACCCCCAGCTTTGACCTCACCAACTCTTGCCTCTTTTTTTTTTCACCTTGTTTCTGGGCTAAAAGCCTCCTGGCACTAGACTTCCAGACTTAACACAGAAAGTATCTTTTCATAAACTCTGCTCTAGCACCAAAGAGCTCAAGAATGCACGGGAGAACAGCTTAACTCCCTGAGTTGGAGGCCACTGCATGTACTTCAAAAGAAGTTTCTCTTTCAGTGCTCAGCTAGCAATTCAAATACCAATGTCAGCCTTCTCCAACCAGCTTGGCTTTCATAAGTGCAACAGTAAATTCCCATGATCTCATACCCCATCTATTGTCCGGAACCCAACAAGTAAATGTGGCAAGTCAGCCATTTCATAAGCATTCTTTTGCACTGCATCATTTCTGGAAAGGTTAAGCTGATCTGGAAGCGTGAAGTTTTAACTCAGAAGATATAATTAATATTTTTTAGAACTCTCTTCAAAATCATCCCAGGACAGAAAGTGTTCCTACCTAAAACTCAAGATCCAAAATTTAAAAAAAAATTACTTTTGGGATTTAAAAAAGACCACTAGATAATCAGTGGGCCTTGCAGGAATAATTGCAGTTATTTCTCCAATCATCCCAAGGGAATAAAAGCAGAAATAATTTTTCAGTCAAAGGCACTGGAATGGGATGACAAGCCTACAGAGAGCAGTCCTACAACAGGCACTGTAAACACATTCAGGAAGGATTTTGCAGTGGGACTGTTAGATCAGTGTCATCTCCAAGACTGAAGAAGGGGCTCCAGGCTGTATTTCATGCGGTACTCATCGACTACATCCATGTTCTGATCTCAAGCTGATTTCCAATCAACCTATCAAAAGTTTATGAGCAGTTGACTAGTAACAATTTTTCTGATACAGCTGAGGAGTGACTGAATAGAAGGGCTCCATATTTTTAATTGTTACTATTTAGTTTTGTATGCTCTTCTTGTACTTTAAAATATATTAATTGAAGAAACCAAACACAGTAATTGGAAATATAATTCAGAGTCTCAGAATTAAGACTAGGAAACACAGACTGGAGTCTTTCCAGCTTGAAGCACAAGAGCTAAAGCAGGTGTCCATCACCCTAATAAAACAGCTGCCCCTGTGTTTGCAGTAACAGCCACTCACTGGCTGCAACACAGCCGGATCCTTTGGCTGCAGCACCATTCCAGGGAGTGCTAATGGAGAAGGCAAATATACTCACATTTCAACTGGGCACACAAACAGTCTGTGCCAGGCAGGAGGTGATGCAGTCCTGCACAAATGTTTGTGGGTACCCTCTCTGAACAGCTTATGCTGTTTTTAGGAGACTGTTGACAAAGAGGACACATTGAGAAGGTTCATCGTGGGAAAGCTGTTCTGTAACAACTCCTTGCATGTGCTGTTACATCTTTCTCCAGCACATCTGGTACAGAGACATTGCCAGAGACACAATACAAAGTGAACTGAAACACTTATCCCACACAAAACAGCCCATGCTTTCAACAGTTTAGATAAATCATGTTTACGTGTTTCCACTGAAGAGTGGTTGCTGTTTTGCTCGTCAAGAACATGTAAACAGAAGAACTTGTATCAGAAACCAGTTCAAAGCAAGAACCAAATACATGGCAGTGTTCTAATAAACCATAACAAGATAAAAGTTTACACTCTGAGCACATTTCTGGACAAACCTGTTAGTAAGAATGGTCAGCCACATCAGCACTGCTGAATGTTTTAGAAGGCATGTTTTTAAGTCAATCCCAGCTGCACCAAACTAGTCAAACCACGTGAGAAAACAAGGTGCCCGCACTCACTCAGCAGCAGAGGAAGCCTCTGGGTAGGGTTAATCAGCCCTCATGCTGGGAGAGGAGGGACACTGCTGCTTTACTGTCCACCTCTCCACAGTGCACTTCTCCTGCAGTTACACTAGGCAACTACTCCCTCCTTATCACACATTCAGACATGCCAGTGATGGATATCATGGAAAAGCTAACAGCTTACTAAATACCCTTTAGTTCATCTCAGGAAAAACTTGTTCATGTAGCAGCACCTTTATACTAGTCCAACGTTTTTCCCCACAGTAAAATAAACATCTGTTTCTAGGCAGTGGGAATATTTCCTTAAGGGTGCAAATTCTGTTTAGTAGAAGCTGTATAGATAATTAAGCTGCTGTTTCTGGTGGTTTTGAATACAGCTGAATACCCACAATGGCTCCTACACATTACCTCACACACTTCCAACCTTGCAAATTATCTCCTTCACTAATCACATCTTAAATAAGGACCAGTGAGGAACAAAACTTATACTGTTGGATCTACTTGATTTAATAACAGTTTGTCCTATTAATGACAATAGACTGTTTTCCAAAGGAAAAAAAAAGAAATATACTGCCAAACATTGACATTATAAAAAATAAGGAAGCCTACTGAATTAACATCCTCATAATTAAAGTGAAGCGAGGGCAATACAGCCATCCCACTGTACAACAGAACAGCATCATATGACTTGATGCCCAAAAACCCCCAGCACAACCCACCCCCAAATCACATGTTTTCATACATCCTGCAGAGAGGAACTGCCCAGTCACAGGATGCAGTGTTCTCTGGAAACAGACCATTTGTCTGGCTACCAAAAAACTACAAGCCTCACTACTGTACAAAGATACCACATCACAAAATCCTGCTGGGTCACAAAATAATTTCAAGTGGAGCTGATTCTAGGTAGACACTAATTACTGTCTAGACTACACTTGTGAGACCAACCCCTTCACTTCTGACTGCATTTCTTTTCCTTGTGTATACAACTATGGACTCATTCACACATGAACTTGCTAAATTTGAGGCACCTCACAGGTACTGAGGGGCAGAATTTTACTATTTCAGTGAAAACCTGAAAATGTGAGAAAGGAAACCAAGGGATATCATGTTCTTGTTCAACACCTCAGCAACTATGGATCAGCATCTACTGGGTGGCAGCTGCAGGTGCCTCCCTTCATAAGAGTCCTCTTGCCTTCCCACTTCCCAGTCCGTTTGCCTACAAAGGTTAAAAATGCAAATGTCAAGGAGGGGGAAAAAGTACAAATAATGCACATTAGGGCAGCACAGGAAGACAGGGATGGATATTGTGAAGAGATGCAGGCCACAAATGACAAAGATGGGCAGTACTATCACATGTATCTGTAAGAATGAAAGACATTGGGAAAACCATTAGAACCATCGAGAGGGTCGCTGGACATCCCCAAAACAGGCAAGCTCACGTGCTGCACACGAAGATCACAGAAAAGGACAACAGGATAAACTGCTCTTTGTTAAAGAAACCTAGCTCTTGGGTTCACAGCAAAGCATGTGCCATCATCAGTCTGGCAAACAGGCAAACTCAGACTCCTACAGTTTATAAAAACGCTGGGGTAGGGGATCAACCTGTTCATAACAGAAACTAAATATAAACTTCTATCCCAAAGACAAATCTCTGCTGACTACTAAACACACAATTACATCTGAATGTAAAGTCATAGTGCCAGTGTTAGAGTGTGGCTGGCTGCACTTCCTCACTCAGCCCTTCCAGCCACAGAGCAGAAATCCATGCTGGGGCTTCTGCACATGCACACAAAAATTCCAGAGTGGCAGAAGCATGAAACTGAGATGAGTCACTGCTGCTATCAGCAATCTACAGCAGCAGGAAAGCTGTCAATTTTTACTGGGGAGAAAATTAAACCACCCCAAATCTTGAAAGCAAACAGGAATTCTACTTTTTGTCTGCTTAAAGGTCAGAACAAATTGGCACTACTGAAAATCAAACCCATGCTGAGCACTGGATTAGGCTTCCATTATCAAAATTCTTGCAACAGTTAAAGGTAATTCATATTAATTAGAATTTAATGTAGCATTGACATTATTCTTTTCGTTGACCTTGAGTACTTCTTGCAGAAATTACACTTCAATCACTTTTTTCAGTTGGAAATGGAAACACTGACCTATTCATATGAACAAATGAAAACAAACCCAAGAAAAGTACTTGAAAATCTTGACATTAAGTAACTTCATGGAAAAGATTGCTAATCCACAACACAAAAATAATAGTGGTAATTTGCATTCAATAGGGCCATGTCTACACCAAGCATTTGCTGTTTATACAGAGACACACACTGCATCAATTCCTCCAATGATTTTGAAATAATCCCGCCACATCCTGGACAGGGACCACACGCTGTGAGATTGTGTGTCCTTGAATTCTCCACCATGTGATGCATGGTGAGAAATACACAAAACCTTCAGTTTTTGGAGACAAACTGCAAAACCAGCTCCATCTAAAACAGTAATCTTGCTTCAAAGGATGTCCAAATGGGGTAAGAAACTGTAACAAAAAAGGCAGACCATCTTAGAGAAATTAATCATTTGACCCTCACCTAGGTCTTGCCTTAGTCTCCAACAAAAGCTTCAGTCCAGCAGGATAAAATTTAACCTTGCATTAAGATTTTTGTCACTAATTATCTCACTGCACATTCTTGACAATGAGCTAAACTTCCAATCCCTAAATTCTCTGGCAGCAAGTTACATTCCTGGCCTTTGGACTTCCTGCATTTTGTCACACCAAGTGTGAAGAATTCAAAACTGAGTGTAAATCAATTTATTTCTGCCCTCTGTATCACTTAGTTCCCCTGGTTTATTCATCAACACCACTACCATTTGTTTTTTTCACTCAACAAATCTAAATCCGAGTCTTCTGCTGTGCTTCAGGTAGGTTTGCACTGAACCATTTATACCAGGTCATTTCTCCAGCTCATGCAGCTCTTCCAAGTTCTGCATGGTATGTCTGCAGTGTGGAGAAAAAAATGGTGAAAATCAGGGTACCTGCCTCAGATTTTATTAGTGCAATTTGGCAGATAGAAAAAGATCCCCAGTGAGTGATTTAAAATATATCATCAGCCCAGCAAAGGAAGAAATATCTTATTTTAGTTCCCTGCCCAGCTTGTGACAAAAAGTTCTCACTCAAAAAGGGCAACAGTTGAGTAAAACACATTTTACATCCAGAGTCTGTTGGGGGTAACCTGCACACATGCTGTTTAGTGGCAGCACACCACTTGTACCACTGTACTGTAATACAGATTCAGACAGTTCTTTAGATACATTCAGTACCTATTCACCTATTCAGCACCCAAGCTGGACATTTGCACTGTTACTCTTTTCAAGTACATTAATGGGACTCTCTTACCATTCAGATGTGTCTGAACTCCAAGACAAACAGCATAAATATTTTATAGGTATAAAAGGTTATCTTCAGAGATAAATTACAACAAAGAGAAAAATCTTGAAAGAGTTGCCATTAATTTTTCTGGGGCCAAACTATAGTATCAGTCGCTGTATTGAGTACTGGATTCCCACTTCTCTAGAAACTGATCCCTGATGTCAACATTACTAAAACAGAACACCTTGAAGGCAAACTGAGGTGGATACCATTCTGCCTTCATCCCTCACCTGGAACACAACCACTTCCACCCCTCAAAAACAATGGGGCAGGTGCTTGGACAGTCACACTGTGAGCTGCTCCACAATAATGGAGTTCACAGAGAGAAACTATACCCTTTACTGAAAATAAACCAAAACCAAGCAAACAATAAACCCCAAACCACTAAAAAAAAAAAAAGAGCAAGGAAAAAACCAAACAAAAAAAGAGATTAGTTTCCAGGCAGCTCACATTCCATGAATGTGCTCACAGGAATGGGGAAGGGATTGGAAAGCTGAGGTCAGGTTGTGGCAGTCCCATTTTAGATCAGTTTAGAATCCTGGAGCACCACACCCTAAGATTACTTCAGCCAAAAAAAATGGAAAATGACCCACATCATTTTATCACTTATTCTATTCTTTGTCAAATTCTTTTTTTCGCTGTATAATTTTTTTCCTCCTTGAAAAACTGAACTCAGAGTAATAAGCAAGAAGTTCTCACTAGAAATCACAAAATGTTAATTCATGAAACTTCCTTACAGATACTGCTCATCAGAAATCTGATTTCAGTTCCCAAAAATTAATCTGTGTAAAAACAAAGCTTTCAAAATAATAATATTGAAATTATTAGAAGGAAAAGATGATATTTAGAAAACCAAGCTCTAATATGAGGACAACAGAACTCCAACAAAAGATGAACATAAAACCACAATAAAATAGGCAAAGGTGTTTTTAAAAGCAGCTTGTAAAAGGCAGAAAGCTAATACTTGAAATATGTTTTATTTTATGAGAAGAAACCACACAGCTAAATAACCAAAAGGGCTTGTAAAGCAAGTAAGCTGCAAATACTGCCCAAAGAATGGATGCTAAAGGCCAGTACCAATAACTGACCTTAGTATTCACTGCAGAGGAGAGTAAAAGGTTCCCCAAAAGGACCTTTTTGTCATGATAGAATATATGTAAATACCTATGTTTGAGACTCAGGAAAAGGCTTTACAAGTCAAGAAAATGACCAATAAATCAACAGGATATGAATGTATTACCCCAAGAGTTACAAAGCACTGCAAAAATAGAACTGGTCAACTCCTAACTGTGGCATGGGACTAAAGAGCCACTGGTGTAGTGCAGGGGGTCTGAACAGACCAATTTCCACTCCAGGTACCATCTAATGGTCTAATCAACAAACACATTCAGTGTCCCGACCTGGCAAACAGGTAACAATAACAAGGACGTGCAAGTTACTAGACCCGGGGCTAAATAAGGTACTGGGACAGTAGTGCCTCCTATACATATATATGTATCTGGCAGTAGTGTGTGGATAAAAGTAACAGCTAATGTAGCACACATGGATTTTTCACGTTCTCTCACAAAATACTTTTGTAAATTTAGTTTACTAGACAACAGAACGAAATGCGATGAAATTCAAGGTGTGAATGTGTGAAATAACACGTGAGGAAAAGAATTCCTCACTGTATTTAGACAACAAAGTGGATCAGTACAATTACTACCACTCAAAGCAAAAAAAAAAAAAAAAAAAAAAAGAAAAAACCCAAAAGAAAACAAAAACAAACAAACAAGCCCCCACACAAAACCCCCCTAACAAACAAACAGAAAAAAAACACAAAGAAAAGAGAGCTTGGCGTGACTATTAAAGACCAAAAACTACTCAGAAAGGAAACAAGACCAAAACCATTCATAATTATAAATTTATGCTGCCTTTGTATTACAAATGGTGTTCTGCAGCCCTGATCATATTATCTAAATAAATAAATATCCAACACAAAATATATAGACAAAAGTAACCAATAAAGCCACGATTCTTTACTCATACTAAGAATTGTTATATAGACTAATATGGTATCACTTAAACAACAAACAGTAGTACAAATGAGACAAATTGCATAGGTATGTAAGTCACTACAGGTGTGAAGAAAATGAATAATTTTTCCAGAAGAAATTAGGTTTTCCTCCATGCAGTATTTCATAAAATTGAAGAGCTCATAGTCCTGGCACAGTGGTACGTGGGCCAAGAAGATAAAAGCCATCAGATAAAGACTGCACAAACTCAGGGCAGACAGGTCCTTTAGCAAGCATGAAGATCTGACAGCCTGAGATGCAACAGCTGTTCAGGACCTCCCTGATGTTGAAAGGACACGCTGTGTTTGTTTTATTTCTATTACACTTCCTGGAGCATCCCCCACTGAGCCCCATCCTTCCCAGGCTCCTACAGCCACAAACTGCTGAGGTGTGCACAGAACCACAAATGCACCTCAGGTGCAGGAGAGGAGGGCAGAGGTGCAGACACCTGTCCGGAAATGCGCTGAGAGATCCAAGCCAAGAAAGGAGACTTGGAGCAGTCCCTGCTGGCCTCAGGGACAGGACATTGTCTGTGGGAATGTACAGCTGATTAATCACTGCAACAGTGTTCTGAGACTGTCTTTAGACAGTTCAGTTGTTCATTTGAATGTCAGCATCACCCCATGTGAATCCCACCCTACATAGCAATGGGCTCAAGGAAAGCAACAGAACTTGTCACAAAATCATTTTTGTACCTTTGATTTTCAAAACAGGGGTTTTTCATGTGGGGGCCAGACAAAGCTTTTAAAGGAAACAAAAATTTTGCTGCTCAGCAACTATCATACAGAGGAGAGGAGAATGGAGCAAAATCAAGGATCCAAGAAGTACATAGGACACGGGTCTTGAGGGCAAGACAGCCACTGCCTCATGCAAGAGTCCATCTGCCATTGCAGTGAACAGTTTTTGCTTATCAAACGAAAGTCGACAACATGTTCAGTGCAAAGCAGAAGCTAAGATGCAAAACTGTTTACAGAAGTTAAATAAGGCAGCGGTTCTCCTCCGTGTCAAGCTTTTCTAGAGGTCACTTTCAGCTCCCATAGCTTCGGGCTCTTCTGGTGACTCTCCAGACAGAACTATGAAGGGATGCCATTTACATGATTTTGCCCAGTGAGGCTGTGCAGCCTCCCTCACTGGAGATATTCCAGAACCGCCTGGGTGCAATCCTGCGGAATGTGATCCAGGATGACCCTGCAGGAGCATGGACACCGGACCAGATCACCCACTGCGGTCCCGTCCTACCCGACCTACTCTGGGATTAGCCCGCCTTAACAGAAGGCAAACTCCTAGGAGGAACACTCTTCAGCAGACCTCGCGTGTGAACAATGGTGTAACCCTGCAGGGAGCAGTACCCCCGAACACTGCCCATCAGCGATGCCCTCAGCACAAGGGCTGCCCTGCCCCGCCCCACACAGCGCCCATCGCCAACCCGCGGCAGAGGTGGGGGTATC
>NW_005054318.1:6963143-6991836 GCF_000277835.1 Geospiza fortis | reverse complement strand
GGCGTGGGGCGGCGTGTGAGGGACCGCAGCGGGGCGTCTGGCCCAGCCTCCCTGCTCCTGCAGGGTCATCCTAGACCACATGGAACAGGATTGCATCCAGACCGTTCTTGAGTATACTCAAGGAGGGAGACAACACAGCCTCTGGACAATCTGTTCCAGTGCTTGGTCACACGCACGATAAAGTTCTTCCTCATGTTCAGGTGGAACTTCCTGAGCATCCATTTCTGCCTGTTGTATCTTGTCCTATTGCTTGGCACCACCAAGAGGAGGCTGGCTCCATTCCCTTGACACCCTCCCTTGAGATACTGAAGTACATTGATGAGGTCCCCTCTCAGTCATCTCTTGTGGCTGAACAGGCCGAACACTCTCAGCTTTTCCTCGAAGAAAGATGCTCCAATCCCTTCATCATCTGTAGCCTCTGATGGACCCTGTCGAGGAGCTCCATGCCTCTCTTGCACTGGGGAGCCAGAACTGGACACAGCACTCCAGGTGTGCCTCACCAGGGCTGGGTAGAGGGGCAAGACTGAAATAAAAAGGGTTTACTCCTAACAGGATCACCCCCTTGTACCTGCTGGCAATGCTGTTCTTTGTGCTGAGAACACTTTCCTTCTTGGGACAGCCTCACCACAGCCCCCTCATGGCCTCCCCAGGGCAGGAACAGAGCCCTGGGAAGGGAGAAGGCTCTGGGTGCTGCAGCCCCTCTCTGGGGACAGCATGTGGTGTGGACCTGCCTGGGCAGGACCCTGGTGCCCTCAGACCTTGCAGGCTCAGTGATGCCGCTCACAGCTGTGCTTGCTGCTCCTCCCCAGCCCACGTGAGTGACTGTACTCAGTGACTTTAGAAGGTTTTGTGCAGTTTCCTTAGCACAGCTGAGGATTGTGGCACTTGGTACGAATAATAAGTGATGGGTCCATGACTCAACTGTTCCCAAAGAGCACACCTTATTGAGATGAAAGCACAGAAAATGTACTTGTGTTGCGTCTGTGCTGTAGTGCTCTGGTTAATGTTCTCCTGAATTAGGTGATCTCTTACCTTTTTGCAGATGCCTCCAGCAAAGATGATTGCAAGTGATGTACTCAGCAAAAATGGAGAAAAAGTGTCCCCATTGCCCAACCTGCTTAAGCTGTGCTGCTCATTAGTTAACCTGAAATATTTAAAAAGCATCAATAAAATTACTCATTTTTCAATTTTTTATAGTACTGTAAAGGCAAATAGATCACTTAAAACAAGAGTGTGTCTCTCAGTTCTTGTCCCCAAAGATGAGAGGATTGTAAGAGGTGAAACTTCTGCTGGGTCTGCTTTGAACTTCCTACAGTTTGCATCTAGTGACTCCTGAAATCAGAGGTGGTGTCTTGCTTAGCAGCCCTCACTGTATCTCCTCCATACATTTGTTCAGTTGATTTGATGCTCAGAGAGTGCCAGGTGAACATGAGGAGGAATTTCTTTACTGTGTGAGTGACTCAGCACTGAAAGAGATTGTCCAGGGAAGCTGTCAAGTCTCCCTCACTGGAGATGTTCCAGAACCACCAGGATACAATCCTGTGCCGTGTGCTCTGGAATGGCCCTGCTTAAGCAGGGAAGCTGGACCAGATGCTCCAACTTTATCCTTTCTGTGATTTCTGTGACCTACTGCTTGTAAACTTGCAGCATCCATATCATCCTGTGGCAGGAGTTCCACAATGTCACTGTATGTATGAACAGCCACTTTTCTTGCTTTCAACTTGACATTTTGTGACACCATGTGGTGACCTGACTCTGCTTCTTGCTTGGGGAAGGACAGTACATCAAGTTTGCCTTCTCTATGCCAGTCGCCACTTCAGAGCCTCCATGAAATCCCCTTGCAGTCTGGTAAGGCTCCTCTTGCAGACTACCAATTCCAAGTGAAATCTCCTTTCCAAGGAGGTGTATGCTGCTATTCTATGAACTTCACCATTTCTGTTAGTCCTGTTTGTGGTGGTGGGACTTGAACTCCATATGGTGCTCATGACAGAGGCATCTAGTAGATTTATAAAGTGGCATAATAATATTTCCTGCCTTGTTTTCAGTATTGCTTCTAAATATTTCTAAGGTTCAATGTGCTGTTGATCTCCACGGAGCTGGCATTGTCCTACAAATAACCTTAAACTTCCCAGCTCTCACTCCTGACATGTAGTGGTCAGTTCAGAGAGCATTATTCCACTTGTGATGTAGGACTGTTTTGTCCTCATGTGCATGGATTTATATCATCTGTTGTTTTCATGATCATCTGTTGTTTTCCTGCCAGGCACTGAGGTCTCTGTTCAGTTGCCCACAGGGAGGTGTCCAGTGCTATTCCAGATGACACAGAGGGTCTGAGTGAGGCTTTAGAAGAGTCTGGGGGTCCCTGCTGAGTCCTGTGCTGGAGCATATCTGTCCCCCATATAGTGGATCATCAGTGGGTGTCTACGAGCCCTGAACAGAGGAAGGTCTTTCTGCAATTCTCAGCCACACCTTTTCTCTCCTTTCATGAATAACATGATATCTTCAGCAATCTTTGTCTTGTCACTCCTTATCTTACTTGGATTATTTATGAGTAAGTGCAGGAATGTGAAGGTGCATTAGTGACTTCTTTCATTGTGAAAACTGACCATATACTTAGTCTTTTAACTGCATTTCCATCCATGCTGGGATCTTCTCTCTTGTCCTCTGGTTGTTTAGTCTCCTTAAGAACATTTAGCAAGAAAGTCTTGAAAGTCTTTCAGAAATCTCAGCAAACTGTATCTCTGCAATCCCTTTTATCCAGGTGCTTGCTGACACATTCTGAGTTTACAAAGCAAGACTTCTCTTGGCAAGAACAATGTTGACAAAACCCTTGTTGATCTTTCCCTGGTAAATCACATCTCCCCGCATATGCACTAATTATAGTTGTACTAGTCTGTGTGGAATAGGTGTCACTTTTAATGGTCACAATTTTAAAAAAATAATGTAACATTTTATACAATCTACTTCTTAGATGCCAAGAAAGTTTTAAGCAAGAATTGATACCAAAGTTAGAATTTTACTGCACTGTACAAAATATTGCATCCTTGAGTTTCCTGGGTGAACAGTGTCTCTTGAGAATTTGTCTCAAAGTTGTTTGTTTTATGTCATGAACTTCTTTTTAGGTCAATGTCTCCATTTGACACAGATCAGAGGTACGGCTAATGATGAAGTGCTCCAGCAGAGGAACACACACTCAGGAGTTTCTTTTGGGTTTTCCACCATGGCTTTATCATCTCTCAGTACTGGTTTTGCAGCCAGTTTAGTTGGTGAGTTTCAGCTTCTGGCACCTGGTACACTAAGATTATTGAGATAATCTTAGATTATTTCAGATCCTCTTGAAAATTATTTATTATTGGGTTTTATGCATTTTATGACTCCTTCCTTCTATGTCATTCATGAAATCTACCATAACCTTCTGAGTTACAGACACTTGGAGGTTTTTCTCCAAATGAAGTGTCTTATTTTGGTCAGATTTCCTTTGTGTCTGATTAATCCATGTTTGTGCTTAATCTAAACATCTTTCTGGCTTTTGGGTTTTGGTTTTTGGTTTTTGGGTTTGTGGTTTTTGGAGTTTTTTGATATAGTACAGCCATTCTGAAGTATATAATAAATAATTTTCCTCTACCCATGTCTGGATTCTAGTGACTTTCTGTAATTTTTGACCTCCACTGAGTACAGAATTAAAGTTTCAGGTAGATGATACTTCACCAGCTTTCTAAAATGTCTTTTCACATTAATAACATTTAAACAAGTGCTCACCAATACTGTAAGTATTTGGTGAAGGTTACATATAACATTTATAAGCATCAATTTTCATTTGCCATCTTATCAGATGTGATTTAATATGGCAGGATCTTTCTGCAAGTTTTAGAATAAACTTTAGATTGAACTTTTTGGAATGTATTGTTCTATCTGTGAACTATTTATCCCAATTTCCAGATCCCATATTGGACTTCTGAGGTGTCAGTACAAATCCATTTTTTATCGATGGATAGACTATTCTGTTTCTCACTATTTTGTAACTTGTGAAGGAAGATACAGAAAGCTAGATTAAAAGTTTCTTTTTCTATTATTACTTGAATGTTCCCACAGAGTAGGTTTTTTTCTTCCATTTACTTCTTATGTTACAGGGACACTTTAATAATAAAAGTTGATTGCCTGTAAATATTTTTAGGGTTATAGAACTGTGCATTGGGTTTTCACAGAGCCCATCACAATGGAGTTGTTAAAGTGTTTAGACTATTGCTATTTAATAATAGTATAACAGTATATAGTAATTATGAAAATTGTCACTGATTTAGCAATATGGTTTATTCCAGATTAATAACAATAATTGATTTGGCATCTGTAGGTTAGTTTAATGGCATGTCTGAGTGTGGAGCTTTTTAAAATCTTAATTTGTTTATATAAATCTATCATCTTGTGTCCAGTACAAGACCACTTTTGGAGTTTGTTGATACTCAGTATTAATGGAAATGCATTCTTTCCTTCCCACACTAAGGAATTTGAGCCATTTTGTTAATATGAGTATGAACTAAACAAGGATATGCTAAATAGATAGGACATAATTAGAAATTATTGGGAAACAGCGCGTAGTGTGTTGGTGAGGAATAGCACAAGTACAGCACATTGAATAAAAAGAACAGAAACAAAAGAATTTTGTATATGTAGGCAGTGTTAAGAATTTTGTATATGTGTTTCCCTGTGTTAAGAATAAAAGCTGGAGATGGGGAGTGACAGCTAGCTGGGTAACTGACCCTGTTGACAAGAAGGGTACTTTTAAAAACAACTGTTTGGTAAAAGAGGTAAGCCCACTACCCAGAGTGATTCATAAAATATACAGTTTAGTAGTTTGTTTGGAAAGGAAGGTGATTCTGTGGCATGCCCTGGAGGAAGATGGTGGATTACCTTTGTTTTGTGAGTGTTTGAAGAGTAAATGATCCCCCGAGGAAAAAGTCCTGATCTTGGTTCTGAGGTAAAGAGATAAGCAGAGCTCCTCCCCACCCATGTGGGAGATGTAGGCTTCATAAAGCTGCATATTTTCCCATGGGAATTATGGAAACCCGTATCACATGTGGCTTTTGAATCTATGTTGGGCAAAGTCCTGGGAAGTGCAGTGACTTATAAGAAGTGTTCATACTTTGGGAGAAGGATGGAATGAATATATTCATAAATCTCTTCCACTTTCATGTTCATCTGCAGAAAGAAAACAAACAAACAAACAAAACTTTAAAAGCACCTGGGAGTTTCTCAAAGTGAAATAACCTCCAAAACATGGGAAAAAACCCCAACACCAAAACGTCATCTGTGTTTATGTTGCACAAGGAGGGTTTTGTGTTTGTTTCATACCATGGAACGGGGGACTTAAGCAAGAACAGATCTGCAAGAGTTAACAGGCAGAAGACTGGTACACTTCGGCCTGATTGCTGAGATTGTCTTCCTCTTGCTGATAAATGAGATCTGGACTCCTGTGGCATACCAGTTCTGAAATTTCTGTAATTCCTCTCTTCCTTACCTCTTTTTCCTCCACTCTTCTCTTCCATGTCTGTCTTTCACCGAGTCATCTGACTTAGTCTTCTCTTTTATCTCCACAGATGTTTTTCTTTCCCATACAGCGTTTCATTACTTTGAAGGCCTCACCCCTACTTAGCTCTGTTTGGCCTATTGTCACTTTCAAAATATGTAAAATAGCACTCCACATAAGTGATTCAGGAGTTTCCAATATTTCAACATTAGTGATCCAATGATTTCCCAACATTTCCCCTACTTACTCAGAGAGACAGAAATTTGGCTACAACTCTTGAAATATACATATTCCAATATTTCCTGATTTTGAGGAACTTCTGTTGTCTCCTGTGGTCTTCCAAGACTACACAAATATGCTGCAACCGGACTGACTTACCTGCTGTGCTAGTTTGGAAATCTGCTATTCCTGCATCACAAAGGAAAGCAGAGACTAACATGAGAGATCTTTTTAAAGGCAGAAGCAATCTGAATTTGTTCTTCATTATTGTGAGCATATGTTCTCTATAATTATAATAACACATAATGCTTTTCTTCCCTGAAGCATATAAAAATTAATCTTCTTAGGGAGGGAATATACTCTTGTGAAGTTACTTCCTGCTTCAGCCTTTTAAAAATCCACGAAGAAATTACTTGGGCCCTACCTTCTGACACAAAGTGGTCCCTACTTCTATCTGCCAGGAGATGGTGCTGCCAGTCTTCCATCTCTTCCTTTCCAGTTTTTAGGAAAGTTGGCACATGTTTATGTATAAATAATGAAGATATTTCTGCCATCTGACTGGTACACTTTTGTTGTAATAGTGATCTTAAGAGAAACAGAAAACGCCATTCCATATTTAAAGCTTACTACTATCTTACAACTGGACATAGATATTTAAGATTCACCAGGTGTCCTTGGCAAAGCCATTCGGGAACTATCCAGAGTTTTTAAGTGTTTCATAGCAAGATGATGAATATAAACCATTTAACTTTATGATTTCCTGGGTAGTTTCACACATGCCTTTCTCACCTTTACAGACATCTGTGGATACACTCTAGCAAGGTTCATACTTTCACAGGCATCCCAGCCCTGTTCAGAGAACAAGAGCTGTGACACTGCTTCAAATGGAAGCAGGATGCAGTTTTAAAACTCATCCTAAATCACTTTTTGTAATTTAGACAGTTCTGTTAGCATCAATGTTAACAGGCCATGTGGCTTCAGGTTCCACTGAGCACACTTCACAAAATTTGGCCTGAAAAGACCTTGCGATGTATAATGGAGAGACACATTCTCTTCTGCTTGATCACATTTACAAATATGTGTGAGTGCCACAGAGTAGTATACTTCCTTTTAAGCTTAAAAGATCATTTTTTTTGGCTTTGTTTATTTGGTATCAGATTTTCTTTTCATCAGTGCAATTGTTTGGTAATACTCGTGGCTACAGTAAAGAAGAAAAGAAAAGAAAAGAAAAGAAAAGAAAAGAAAAGAAAAGAAAAGAAAAGAAAAGAAAAGAAAAGAAAAGAAAAGAAAAGAAAAGAAAAGAAAAGAAAAGAGAAAAGAAAAAAAGAAAAGAAAAGAAAAGAAAAGAAAAGAAAAGAAAAGAAAAGAAAAGAAAAGAAAAGAAAAGAAAAGAAAAGAAAAGAAAAGAAAAGAAAAGAAAAGAAAAGAAAAGAAAAGAAAAGAAAAGAAAAGAAAAGAAAAGAAAAGAAAAGAAAAGAAAAGAAAAGAAAAGAAAAGAAAAGAAAAGAAAAGAAAAGAAAAGAAAAGAAAAGAAAAGAAAAGAAAAGAAAAGCCCCCCCCCCCCCCGCCAAAAAAAAAAAAAGAACTGAACCTAATGTCAAATTCCCAGGTTTTGCTGTGTTCTGGTTCTAAAATACATCCGGATGATTTAACATATATCCTGGTGATTTCTGTTACCCACCCAACATCTGTCACAGACACTGGTGGGAGTTAACATCTTTGGTATCAATTCCTGCTCTTCAGAAGACATTGGATATTTTTATTGATTCTCTTTTCTCTCCTAGGAAAAAGTTTCTTTGATGTGAACTTTAATAGAAGAAAAGAGGATCTAAGCACAAGGTAAAATGTGTTTCTTCTGGGCAGCATTTTTGATCAGACATTAGGACCAGACATTATTCCAGGAGTATTGTTAATATAAAGGCAGCAAATGTGGACCTTGTGGAAAGTAATGAAATGTGGGCCAGTCTCCAGCTGTACTATTTTGGTGTATGAGATGCAGAGGGAACTGACTGCCAGTATAGTCCAGCCGCCTAAGTAAAACCTGGCAGCTGGACACCTACCATAGTAAAAAAACCAAAACAAAACACCCCAAAACATTTAACTGATTAAATTTGCATATGTTTGGGTTTGGAAGGATCTGCTGGCATTCTACCTTATGCAGACTGCTCTGCTTCTACATTTGTGTGTGTGTATATTTACTATGTCTTTATATACGTATGAAGAGTTCCTATTTGGGCTTAGGATAGTATGAAAGAGACAAATGAAACTCTTTTGGGCAAACTGAAATCAGTATTTGGTGGCTTCACAAGTGAGATTTATTCTCATGCATGGGAGTTGAAAGGTACTCCTGGGGTTTTTTCCCTGGCAAGCTAGGTTGAGTATATGGGATTTAAGTGGAGACTTCAACATGCTATGGAAAATTCATGTATTGAATTCTGTACCATCTGTATTACAAAGAAACAGAAAAAGAGTGGGCTGTGCTGGAATGAATTTGTGCTTTCTAGGGTTTTTTTGGCAATACCCCAAATATGGAGCAGTTCATGGAATACATGGAATGTAGTGTTAGATTTTGCTTGCTATTCCTAATTAGAGCTGTGGTAGACCACACTTGTGAATGAGGCACCATCAAGAGTTGCTTGAAAAGAGATAAATGCCTCAGCCAACCAAATAAGACCTTGCATTTTCCCTGGGTTCCACCGTGAGAACTGGAGTCCTGAGCCTCCTGCAGCAGATGCTCTTGAAAAAATTGCTGTGATGGGATGTTGCAGCAATTCTTCTTCTGTAAAACGAGAAGCTGTGTGCCTTGTCTTAATGCTCCTCCAGAAACTATCTTAAAGCCTCAACAGAGGGAAAAGATCAGGACAAGAGGATCTTGTGTAGTGACCTGGTGACTTTGCAGCAGGAGGACAGGGCAGAGTTACCCTAAATTGCACCACTGACTGAATGAACCCATTCACCTCAGAACTGGAGGAATGCAGGCTGGTTTTTGCTGAGCTGCTGCAATCCTTAGCGTCTACAAGCTATCAACAAGTTCAGAGGTTTCATTCTCCTTACTTATTTTTGACCCTGTCAACTCACTGATATCTGAGTAATGTAAGTGTGAAGCATTGCTGCTCCAGGCTAGCAAGTCCTTCACACTTTGAATAGGTGTAAGTGCCTGCACTGAGGAGGCAGTCTGGATCCAAATCCTCACAGTTCTTTCTCAGACAAAATAGTTCTCCTGAGTAAGTGAGTGAGACCAAGAGAATTTATTTTAAAATCATTTCTTTACAAAGAAAAGTTCGCCAAATGTCTTGGGTCTATGAACACTGTCAAAATCTTCATGTGATCAGAATTCACACATACCACCTGTTTCCAACAAGCAAAGGAAGTCTCTATGAGCAGCCTTCATCTGGGACAGCAGTTCACCGCTGCAAAATGGGCCTGCACGTGTGTTGGACTTGTAGACAGCCTACTGATATCAGGCTTAGGAGCACCACGGGTGTACTTCATCCAAAAGTCAGGGTCCAGGTGACCCAGGCTGGCCATCCTCATCATGGAACTTTGGTGAAGGAGCTGCATTTGAACTGCTTCAGACCTGTGTGTGATTCAAGTCACCTGCCCATCAGCTGAGATTTCAACATTTTTTTAATATGTCTTCCTATTTATATGCCTTTGATGTCTCATTTTCATGGTGCCTCATTTCTCTCCTCTCCAGGGCTTTCAGTTCCGTGTGCTTGAAATGTGACTCATGGAATTGCCACTCCCCAGCCCTGCCCAATTACACTGCTCTGGGATGTGCTCACCAGCCAGATCTGATACAGGGCACACAGCAGGAAGACAAGAGAGAAGGGCACTGCCAAGAGACACTTCTGCTTCGGGACAGTGCTGCTAGAAGGCATGTTCCCTTCTACACCTTTGCTGACTCTTTATCCTTCTCCTGGCCTACCTGCAGTGGTTCGGTTGGAAGTATATTCTGTGCAGTGGTGGTAGAGAGCCGAGAGAGACCTGCCCTCAGCAAATATGCTGGCTGTGTTATTCATCGAGCTGCAGCTTACATCGCCCTGGTAACACAGCTCTGCCATCATAAGGCAGCTGGGAGCACTTTGGTAATTCTGTAATCACAAATGCCAGACTAGCTCAGGAGTCTCCAAACAGTTTGGACCCCTGGAGTGCAGTCAACTCTGAAAACTTATTGCACCCTAATATTAAAATTCTCCCTAAAACCATGTTTTCATATAATTCTGTAGAGTCCATACCAGCGGCTCACGGGGCACAATAAGGAAACCACTGGCCAGAATACTTCAACTGTAACTGACTTAAGGTACCATTAAAGAGACTCTGTCTAAGTCTCCTCACCTTTCTGTATGAGAATCAGTTTCCAGTGGTAGAGCACAGACAGTGACATATATTAGATATGCAATGCAAGAGCTGACTTATACACCTGCCGACTTAAAGCACCAATTTAAAAGGACTGGGAAATAACCTGAAAACAAGCACAGAGCTAGATCCATTTTAAAGTGATTATCTTAGGTATTTTTCTTTATGAAAAGTGACACTAAGCTTGTGTTTCTCACACCTGAGAAAAGTGTTATTGGTGAAGAACTGGTAGGCAGAAATTTCCAAGGTCCCTAAAGCAAAAAGCCCAAGCACAGAGTTTATGGCAAATCTAGGACACAAACTCATACTTGCTTATTACTCTTTAGATATTTTTGTTCTCAAAAGAATACTGATTTATATATAACCAGGGATGTTAATACGGCTCTTTGTAATTTTTTTTTTGCACTTGGGGGAAAAGATAATAAAGGGAGTGTTTGAGAAAATGTCTGTCCTGAGCAAATGCCTGTTAGTTAAGATAGTAGGTAAACAGCACTATAATTAAAGGACTCAAACACTTTTGAAGTTGCTAAGGAAATGTGTGACAAATATCATCAAGAATGTGGTTCAAAGGATAAAGTTCATATCTCTAAGACACACAGGGGAAGCCTAATTCTGATCTCATGCTAGTTGGGTACCAGGCTTCAGCTATATCAAACCTACTCTGCTGTCAGATGTGTCCACACTGGGCAACTTTTCTTGTTTTATCTGGGATGCTGAGAAAAGATGACCTGTGGGGTTAGGGCAAAGAAAGAGCCTGAAACAGGTGATAAAAAGGGCCATGAAAGATGAGGAGGTCAAAAAAGTGACCAAAAAAAAGTTTAAGAGGAAAAAAAACCCAAACTCGGTAGTGCCATCAGAGCTTTTGCTCTTGGTCTTGTCTTCTTGATACCTTCTTCTCATTTCCTTTTCCCTTTGCTTCACAAAAACTGTTCCAGTTTGGCCAGTTAAATGATGCTGAATATGGTTTGTTGTTGTTTGTGTTTGTAATTAAATCACACTGAATTCTTAAGTACACTTATAGTTTATTTTGTTGGCTGGTTGGGTTTTTAAAATTTATTTGTGTTTACAAATACAGGTAAAAAAAAAGGAGTGGAAGGCATAAATAGTTATGCAGAGTCAAGGTCTACAGTTGCTGGATTTCTGGATTGTCTGGAAGACTCCTCCAAGACAGCTGACTGGGAAGATTGAGACACAGGTGAACACCTGTGGTGGGATATCATGGGCCTCCACTTACATTTTGCATGTAAGGGCAGCAGAAGTGTCTGCACAACCTCTGGACTCTTGTAACAGTGGTCATCCTGCTTAGGTGCCTTTGCCAGGATTACAGACTGGATTAGGTGCCTTTGCCAAGATTACAGGCTGGATTAGGTGCCTTTGCCAGGATTACAGGCTGGATTAGGTGTCTTTGCCAGGATTACAGACTGGATTAGGTGCCTTTGCCAGGATTACAGGCTGGATTAGGTGCCTTTGCCAAGATTACAGGCTGGATTAGGTGCCTTTGCCAGGTTACAGACTGATCAGATGTCTGTGCCAGAGCCTTGCTGAAGGAGTCGTTTCCCAGTAAGAATCAGTAAAACGAGCAGAATATCCACTGCAAATTAAAGCATCCTTTTTGTCAAAAGTCAGTTTTTCTGTGTGTTTGGATGAAAACATTGCTGGAGCCAGTATAAACAAGGATGCATTGCTGCTGGTTTTGAGGCAATTATACTGAAATTAAGGAAAACATCATTTTCAGGGCCTTTTACAACACTAAAGTGATTAGAAAAAAATTAAACCAGTTGAATTTTAGTGTGCTGCTGTTTGGACAGGTTTTCTCATTTACCACAGCTGATACAAATCCATGTCTTTTTCCTCTGAGAATACAGGTTATTGGCTTTCTGAGTATCTAAGAAATAGTCTAAAGCATAATTCACCTATCCCCAATCTCCAGAATTCAATGGTAGTTCCCCAAGAATAAAACCACCACCACTGACTATACAAATATATTTGTACTTAATGACTCTGCAAAAGGGGTCTAAAATAAAAAAAGATAGTATAAAAATAAAAGAAATTAAGAACTTGAGAGAAAAAAAAACCCTGCAACACTGTTGTTTATGTAAGATTAAATAAGTATAGTGGCTAGTTTTAACACAGGGTAACTTTAATGTATTTGTTAGTGGATTAGTGAGAACAACTGACTGCATCAATGCATTTAATGCTATGCAGAGTATTGGGATGATTTAGCATTATGTGTGCTTGAAAGACACGCCCTGAGGAACCTGTAACTTTGAAGTTGGACTTGCTCTGAGAGCAGATATGAACCATGTAATTTCCATAGGTCCCTTCCAGCCTTAATGGTTTTATGACTCTAAAGCATTATTGAAACTAAGCTGCTTTTATTAAAATATTTGTCTTGTTAGTAGCTGACAGCATTATGTAATGATAAGAGCAATGGAGGCATGATGTTAAGCTATAAAAAGTCATAATCAGTAAAGTATGGAGCCATAAACAAACAGCTGCACTTCATAAATGTGTGTGTGTAATTTATGCAATGTAGAAAAACAGTTTAAGTGTGAGATGTTTTGTAAGATCTTTAAATGTATATTACTTGTCTTGCTCCTATTAATGCAAAGATACTGCAAATGTGGCAGTAAGTAAACCTGAAAAGTTTTTATTTTGTATGAGTTGATTGCTTTTATATTGCTGTTTTACTGTGCAAGCTTCTAGTATTTCCTATCATAACTTAAACCATATTCAAATGAGCTATTTGAAAAGTTTAATTAATAAGTAAACTGGCTGTTCTTACCTGCATACAAAAACACCCAGAAAAGAGGAGTTTATCTCTAAGGATTTAGACTTTTATTTATGTTTTTTTCCAGACAACATGACCAGTAATTACTGTTAAATGTGGTTTCTAAACAGTCTTCAACTAAGACACCATAAGTAATGTATTTAGTACAAAATTTTAACAACATTTTTATGTCCCCATTTGAGTCCAGAAATCCAAGTTATGCAAAGGCAGGAGTGGCTCACAGGACTGCAAACTCACAGCTAATGATGTGTGGTTACTGGCATGGGGTCAGCCTAGGTCCTTAGTAACCAAAAGTTGTTAGCATCTGATTATAACTAATTTCCAACGTCAAATGAATCAGTCATCTGCAAGCAGACACGGTCAAATTGTCAATTCTCATAAAAATATATATATATATACAAACACATGTAAATATGTATATATAAATACTTATAAATAAAATATACATTTCAGTACACACACACTAGCACAACTGAAACTATTTGGTGCATTACTCATTATTTTTCCACCTTTTAACTCTCTTGAATATGGTGGTTTTTTTAGGTTATAATTTTAGAGAGAGGATTCCAAATCCACTTCTCATTTGAAAGAAATAGGAGTCCTGCTCTAGGTTGTTTCATTTTAATGAGTTAAACTTCTTTAGTGAACTAATTTTCTGTTGTTAATTATCAGCTCATCTTGTTTCTTCCATTAATCCCATATTCTCCTGTTTCCTTGATAACAGGCGTCACTACCAGGACATTTCATTCTGGAACAGTACAGAAACAGCCTCCCACACAATAAAGCACAGGAGGACTGTAAACAAGGTTTGCCTTTTGATGCTTGAATTTGCTTTTACCCTTAAGCCCAACTTGTGAAGGTAGAAAGAAATTGGATGATACAGAACACCTGAAATTGCAGTAAAACAGGTTTGCTGACCATGCCTGTGTTCTGCTGGGGTGTCATATGGATTGACACTTCTGCTAAGGATACCAAGCTTCTTTCCTAGGTGGAGATCTTAATTTTTGTCTTTTATTTACAACTCTTCTTTTTGTGCAGTTTGAGACTCAGGAGCTTTCATTGCTGGAAGATATTACTCCTAAAGAGACTTTGATCATGCAGCCTAATGAGTGAAAATCTGGTGTCACT
The DNA here is from genome assembly GCF_000277835.1 of Geospiza fortis. NCBI lineage: Eukaryota > Metazoa > Chordata > Aves > Passeriformes > Thraupidae > Geospiza > Geospiza fortis. The sequence goes on along the minus strand of NW_005054318.1, from coordinate 6,977,815 downwards.
CACTTTGAGCCAACCATAAACGTTACAAGACCAGACCCAGACTACAGCGCAAAATAGACAAATAAACCTGCCTTGTGTCTGACAAGAAGGGATGTTAAACTTCTTGTACCTGGGTTTTTGTAATGTTGCCACATCATCCATCCTAATTTGCATTGCCATGGGTTGGAGGAGTGCTCCTGGTCTCTCCTCCCATGCATTTCCCTTCCTGAGGGTCAGCATGTGGGCAGGGGAGGAGAAGGGAAAGGTGTCCATTCCTGCATGTGGTTTGGCATTCAGGCTGCCTGATGCCAGCCTAAGAGAGGCACTAGGGACAAGCAGAGATGAGACAGCAGAAGATTTCGAAGGCAGTATGGATTTGTGCTGGACTAAATTGACTGCATAACTGTGACCTCAGAGGGATCCTCCAGAGCATATATCCAGTGCAGCAACTGGTTGTCAGCACAGGAGACACAGCAAAGGAGGACAGGCTGCCACTGAAGCTTTGTACCCCAGCAACTCCTCTTTAATGAAAATCTTCTTCAGACATCACTGGCAGGGAGTATGAATCAGCACAGCCTTTGGATTGCTGTAATTTGTAAGGCTCAGACTGATAAATTTTATCCCACAACACTGTTTAGAAGCAATATGTAGAGTTTTTAAAGATCTTTGAAATTAGGCAAGTAAACAAATTACTAATAGCAAACAGGAGTTTGTGAGTGGGTGGGTGCAAATAGATATGAAAGCTGAGTGACAAGGAAGAAAACCAAGCACAAATACATCAAACTGCATCTATCAGTTGCTTTTGTTTCAGTGGAGAGGTCTCTGAGGCAGTTTCCCTGAACAGCAGCAATCTCTCTATTCCAACTGGAAAAGGAAAACATCAGAAAGCTTCACAAGTCAAGGGAAAAAACAAGCAGAACCAGTCAGGAAATATGATGTTAAATGTAAGATTTTTAATTTTTGGTCATTCCTTCCACAAGGTTCCTCAGTAGTCAGACACTCCTCATTTCTAAATGTTAAAATTTCTTCATTATCACAGTATTTTTCTTATTAGCCAATGATATTTTTATAATACACATGTATTTATTTATATTTCTTGAGAGGTTGAAGATTTTTTCTCATTATTTTAGAAATTGGGATTGCTTTGCACAGGAAAAAACTTAAGAAGAAGAATGCAGGGCATGGAAAACTATTGACATCCCTGTATCTAGTCCATGCCTCTGGCCCCGCAGGTGGCAGGGTGGAGAGAGCGCTGCTTTTGGCTACATGAGTAGGAAAGAACAGATTCCCAGGGCCAAAGGAATACAGGACTTGTCCAATCTTGTACATACCAGTCTGTAATAGACATCTACTTCAGAAGGCCCCATAAAATATGTAGTCAATAAATCTAAGCTAAAAGACAGGTTTTTAACATCCTCTAACCCAAAATACCTAAAGAAACAGACTGAAAGCCACAACTATAAAAAAAAAATAAGGTACAAGAGGTCAGGAGATTGGGCATTGCAGAGGCTCTTGATTTCTGCAGTAATAGCAAGTATATTACATAACAGTTCTAGCAAGAAACACTCTACTCCACTTTCTCTTACTGAGGAGAAAATCAACGTTTCCACAGTTCTTCCAAAGTGGTTCTGAGAGGAAAACTCCTCCTGCATCTCAGCTGGCTAGATGAGCATCCATCTAGTAATTGCAAATCAGAGTTGTGAAGAATCTCAAGGATAAACATCCTCTTTCAGACAATACAGGGGTTTTGGGTAGTTTGCATCAAAACAGCAAAGTGTTTTATTGGTCTGTGTATTCTGCTTTTTAAAGTTCTTTATCTTGTACACCCTCACTTCTCTGCCCAGATGCAGGTGTTTCTAAGTGCATTCTTGTAATCCATTATCATCTTAATGCTATGGTCAGGAAGGTGCTTGCCCTTTGTGTTTGGTTCTGTTTGTAGGTACGATGTGAATAATGGAGAATGATTACAGATGGGATGCACCAAGTGCGAATAAGATTCCATGTATAAACTCTGCAGCAGGAGGTTATGTTGATAAAGTGTATTTCAAAGATTTATCCCTTGATAATAATCTAAACGCTGATTCTAAAATTCTTCATATTGCAGATAAGATCTGGCACTACAAGACCTTGGGCTACCTCACTGAGGGAGAACAGGTAGCCTGTTCAGCCAGCAAGAAGCACCAAGTGATGGGAAAAGAAGAAAAAACAAAGAAGAAAAAGTCTCCTTTTGGATCATGATAACCAGGTCATGGCTGATTTATAAACAGCTGCAAAAAAGCCATCTTAAGGCCAATCTAACCAACTGCAGACTTTGGCTCAGCAAGCTCATGTCATATGGATACAAGGTATGATAATGGAGAAGTAGTCAGCATAGTGCTGCACTTCCAATGTCTTGTAGATGAGTTGTATGGGATAACATTAAAACTGGGCAATAGAGTATATTATTCCTGCAACTCCTTTTTTGAGCTCTTCTTCTGAAGCCTTGCTTCTATTCACACATCAACTGCACCAAGCAGATGTCTCATGCAGCTGAGGAAGCAGTGCTGGATTCCAGACAGAGCAGATTGCAAGTCAGTTTTAAGGGTTTCATCTAAAACACCAACATAATGATATAGGACTGTATGGCATTCAATTAATCAGTGCTTGCAAGGTGATGGAATCAAGAATAACAGGATTTGTTTCACTGGGAGATGTACTTTCCATATTTTTTTATCCTTGTTGTCAGTCATGTGATTGCATGACTAGTTGAAGAATCAGACAACTCCAATAGAAAAGATAAATTAGGTCATCTGGTCCATCCTTGCTGCCAGGACATGACTGTTCCCTGCAGGGGATCACTTCCCACACAGTTATCTTTCCAACAGTCTTTTTGAGGATAGAAATGCAATTCAGAGTCCCATTGGGCTATGGCTTCCAGAGCTTTTAAGGACTTTTTATTTTGCCAAGAATGCTTAATGAGAGAATCAGATCTAACAATTTAAAATTCATTTCAAAGAAAAAAAATCAAAATCTCAGAATTTTATTCTCAATAAAAATTTTTAATAGAAAAATTATGCAATATTTAGGATAATTTGGGACACTGTTTTTATTAGTCAGGAAATAATTTCTGTGACTCAGTTCTACCAATTAAACAATAGGATTCCTGCTAAAAAGATCAAGCACCTCATTCAGTAAGTAGTTTAGGAAGCATCCAGTACTTGTAATACTCTGAGCAGACCACCATCAGGAGACCCAGCATTAGTGCTAGTTGACTGTAGGCATTCCAGGTTGCCTTGATAAATTACTCCAAGTTTTTGAATCCCCATCCTTCAGCAGAACATCTCAATGGGCAAACAACACTCAGACTATACAGGGCAGGACTGGTTATTAAGGGAAAAAAAATAAACACAAATGGAAAAACATTGCTAGAACTTACACATAGAGAAATGGCACACTACTTCCTTTATGGCAGCTTTAGCATGACTTCCACGCAGCCTGCAAATACAAACATTCCCCATCTTTTACCACTACATCGCCATGCTTATTGAGTAAATCCATTATTTCAATTAGTAAGTGGCAGTCCAAGTATTTCCCTAAGGATGATGTCCTTTCCCAAAGGACCCATTCGCTTCATTTTTACCCAGAGATGTGACCATGTAGTTTGGTTAAGGCTTGATTCACTTTCTGAAGTTACGCAGGGATTCTCTAAACTCTACTCAGCCTCACTGGATCACTTTGGCTACCAAATTCCCATCCTTCTTTGCTTTCTCACACTTATCTACATTATTTCTTGATGTTTTTAGACCATCATCCTTCACTAGAGAATTTTGTTTGAACTTTACCCTGTAGCAACATTCTCACCAGAGAGGATTCAAAAGCATTTAAGAAACTTCAGTACAAACGGCAGTTCAGAAACAAGCTCATCATGACAAAATGAGTAATGTCTTCTCTAGATCTTTGAAAAGATCACAACCACTGCAACCTCAAGTACAAGTGCATGTGGTTGCTTTTTTTCTCACCAGAGAAGTAAGATTTTCTTGATAAAAGATGCCTTTTTTTCCTTCTCCAACAGAGGAAAAGTGTTCTCAGGTGCTCCAGAGCTCAGGAGTAAAACAGGCTACTCTCTCCACTTGCCTTATTAAATCTTCAAATTAATCCACATAGCTTTTCCTTTTGTCCCCAGCAGAACTACAAAGACACTGCAGGGTTATTGCATCTCTGCTATAAACCCTGAATTCATTGTCAAATTCTTATTATTCTACTTGTCTTTAAAGTACCTGAGAACACTGTATTTCATTCCTTTACATAAATAATGCTTGATCTTGTCTTAACTTAAATGGGCTTTACCCCACTATTTTAGGTAGTGATTGCAGTTACCAAAGGTTGTCCAACATTCATACTCGTGAAAGGGGCAGCATGGCAGATGGCAGTTCCCAGGGTTTGGATGCTCTCCACAGCAGGGTTGTGAAGCTTTACTGTAATAACAATAATGATTAGATCCATGGTGACATGACAATTTTCCTTGGCTTTTTTTGCAGTAACAGGTTTCTAGATTCCACTCGATGAGGAAAGATGTGGTTACTAACAGAAGAACACACTAAATTATAGACCTTTTGTGGGTGTAGCAATTTCCTACTGTTAGAGAAAAACAAAACATTCCAGTATTACAAATCCACAGAACAGTCAACTTGTTTTCTTTCTGTTACTTTTCTTACTGCACCATTTAATCCTAGTGATTTATTAATTAGTAGGAAGGCCTGCCTGGTTTTCTCAGCAAGTGAAATTTAGAAAGTCAAGGAATACAATATGAAGTTCCAGGATGCTGATATTGATCTCATATTTGTACCTGGATGGAAAAAAAAAAGTTACATCTGGAAAGCTTGAGCACCTTTTAAAAATTAAAGTGCCCTTGACAAGAATGATTTGCCCTTCCTCCTCCAGTTCCAATTGGAATATTTGCAATTGACCCATCAGCCAAGCCAGACAGATAAGCAACATTTCCTTTTTATCTTTTAAAACAGTGAACTAACAAGGGAGACATTTTTATAAAGAGCAGCCATTTGGAAAAAGAGTATTTATTTCTTTCAAATGTCAATGCCCATGCTGTTAAAATCATTCTATTCAGCAACCAAAACAATTCCTTTTTCCTCGGTTGTTTTTTCCTTTTGCAATAGATTCTTTGCAGATGCACTCCAAAGCAAACTGCCTCCCTTACCAGCCAAATTATCACTGAAAAAATACAAATGTAACTATTGCAGACCAATAGAACTGAATCCTCATTAAATCAGCAAAACCCGGAGCAGAAGGATGTGCAGCATTAGAACCCACCTCTGAAAACCAATTACTGTTACAGATGTATTGAAGTTCGGCACAAGGTACTATCCCTGCTTACCACAAAGGGTTCCTGGAGCACTCTGTTAATCTAAGATTCCTCTGCATGCAGAGCTGCTGACAGCAAAATGCTTACAAGATTTAGCTAACAGGCAGCCCTGACACAAAAATAAGTGGGTAGAAACTAGCTAAGAGAAAGCTTTTATTTGGATTTCTAGCTATCAGCAGGATGAACATACTGATACCAGTCTGATAAATACTGTCTAGAGTGGGATGCGATATCTAGGGGGTCTCCTCCGAACTTACTTTAAGTACATAAACCACAGCATAAGTTGTCCCACTTTGAAGCAGAAGTCTTCAATTGGTTAGACTGGCACACTTAAGGCTGTATCCTCTACAGGAACCACTTATATTATTATTTCTAAAATTTATATTTTTTTTATTTATCAAAGCTACTGGTTTTGAACCATATTCCACAGAGTCACTAGAGGTGACCATGCACTCTTGGTACACACGTGACCATCTTGCTGCTTGCAGAATGGAACAGCATATGCAGAGATATTAATCTTCTCAGCCTTGACCACACACCAGACTTCAATGCATGACATCCCTCAGTTTTAAATGACAAAGTATCTTAAGTCCTTTCCAGTCCTTTCAGGAGGCAGTAACAAAGAGACAGCAGTGTTTGCATTAAATACTGGCATATGGGCTCTGGTTTTCCAATTCTCCTGCCTTACAACATTTTCAGTAGTTATCATCTTGCTGTATCTTCTCCCCTCTGGGATCCAACACACCTGGCACCTGGGTGCAGACCATCCCCTCGAGGATTTGCAATGTGCAAGAGATGAGATCAATTTGTGCCTTCGAGCATCTCTCCCCCACCATCCAGTGTGCCCAGCCCTCACCCCAGAGCCTTAGAAGGACAGGGTAGAAAAAGGAAGAGCAATGCAAAACAGCTGGAATAAAGCAGAGCAGGAGACTAACCAGAACATCAGAAACACATTTGTAGGGATGGAAGTTTCACAGCAAAGTAGCTTTGAACTTGGCTGCTAAATAATTCAAGCGGGTCTGGCAAAAGCCCCAATTTTATTTCCCACTGAGCATTATTGAAACTGTCCCAGATGGTATAAAACTTGAGGGGAGGGACAAAATGGAATATCAAAAATTGGGTCAGTTAAATTGGCTCTAGCTGCAATTCCACTGTACACAAACTTCTTTGGTGATACTCTGGTACTCCTTGAGAAGTTCCTCTCGTTCCTCCCACTGATGAAACTGTCAACCATCTCTTAAACCACAAACCTTAACAGCAATAAGCTGGCATGAGTTTCCACTTGACACAATCCTTACTGAGCACTAATATTTATTTGAAGTATTTTGGAGTAGCTACATATTAACAAATATCTATACTTCAAAGTGTCCAAATAAAAATATATTTTATGTGGATGTGATAATGGGGGCCCTGGAAAATGTTAAAAATAGACTCTGAAAATGTTAGGCTTTGTGTTTTGCCAGATCATTGCACCTGCATAAGCAGTATGATAAATGATATAATTGTTAGATGTGATGATTGTTTAGTAATTAAATATAATTATCGTATAACCATAAGAAGAATCATGAGAAACTATGTTAGAAATTTAAGGGGAACCACGAGGGGCCATGCTTGATTGAAATCTATGTATACAATAGAACAATGTAAATTTAATAATTAACATGAGAATTATATAACGATAGAATATAAAAGCATGTTAATCTCGAATGTATGGCGGAGTCAGATTTGGGTTGATCACCCCTGACAGCCAGAGCTCTTAATAAAAGCACCAACATATGATCATTTTGTGGTTATATGTTTCCAAATGCTAACAGATGCTTATCCTATGTTTGCATAAAACCCTACTGAAGACCCAGTGTATGAAAATCGAAAATTACGTTCTCAAGGTCCTGTATTTAAACTGATTAATTCTAACCTTAAAGGTGAATTAAGTTATTAATAAGTTCACCAATTACTGAAACCTTTTAAATCATATAGCAAGATTTTCTTCAGACCATTCAGTCTTCTATAAATGAAGTTTAAGTTACCTATACATTGAAACCAATAAAATTTTGCTAACAAAGAACAAAGGCAGGTTTTGTGTCAGCCTGGATTTTTCAGAAGGGATGGGAATGGCAAAACCTTGGCCCTGCCATTTTATAATAGCCCAAATACTCTGCTGCCTCCTGGTTCACATTGGTATAATTTGTTCTACAAATAGAAACACAAGTATTTTTTAAACTTCACTGGGCTGATTCACGCATTCTGTACTACAGAGATTTCAGTATCACTTAACACATGCACAAGATCTCTTTGGAAGCCTTGAGTTATGTGAAGAATGCTATAATGTACAGTGTTGTTATTGCTGTTACTGCTGAAACCCAACTCTATCACTCCCTGGCTGTCACACACCAGATTTCCCTGGGAATGCAATTTAAGTAATTCACAGCACAGAAACAAACATCTCTTCTCCCTCTCATTTTCCTCCTGTTTACAGGACTGTAATGACCATCTTTTATTGTTTCCAACAGATTTACAACAGATTGGAAATACCCAGCATCTGCTCAGCAGCAACAACATGAGCAGCCATATGTGATTTGAAGCCAAGGCTTAAAAAAAGCCCCAGTCTTCTCCCTCCAAACAGATTTTACAAATTGTCCTTTTGCTTCCAAAGCAGAGGGTTTTTACAATGACAATGACCACAACAAGAACAAGGACTTGACTAAGCAAAGATGTTGGACAACAAATAATATAATTTGCAATAAAAAAGCTTATGAGCCACTTCTAATGGCATTTACAGAATCTCTGCTCAGAAATTCTTACATGTTACCAATGCACAGATCCTACACTACAGGCAAACTGCCCTTAAATTGGTTGGCATATAGAGAAATACAAGTTTTAAAATACTTGATGACATAGTTTCAGGCTACACTTTATTATCAGGTGTCCCCATGACCATGTGGCAGAAGACAACAAAGCATTCCTCTAGGAAGCTGGAGTCTTTGCAGCGTAGCGGAAAATATCGGGGCAGTAACCCAAAGCTGGTACTAACATTTCACCCTTCCCACTCTGGCATTTTATACAGCTGAAAGCTGGCCAAGCTGTAATTGCTGCAACTTTCAGCAGCCGTGTCATCTAGCCACACTCACACAAAACAGGGCACTTAGTTCTTGGTCTGGCATTTCAGCTGTACCATGGGAATCTCAAGTCTGTATGCTTCCAGTAATGTCTGGAATAGATCACAAAGTCTGCCCTTTGCCTACATATGATGATTTATTGCCCAGGTTTACCTGGGAGGGAAAGACTCAAAGTCATTTAGGGAATTACAATCCATCCCTTGTATTTGTGGTATCATCCCATTCCCCTACACATTTCATTCCCTCTCTCCTCCAAAACAATGCAAATACTTGGCTGAATTTTGGAAGTAACAATGAGAGATGCTGCTGTATTCATTATTATTTAAAATTTAAAGCTGATGCTGTAGTGTCAAGACTTTTTCATGTAAAACACAGATGCAATCAACAAGAGAGAGTCTTGTTGCCAGCTTGATAAAAATCAGAAAGCACATTTAATAAATTAAGATAGAATCTAGACACAAGGCCCAGCTGCTGTTCCTGTAAGGAAAACTGACAACTCTCTCAACAAGGTGCAAAAGAAAGGAAACAAGAGAACAGTGTTAGCTGACAATGCAGTGCAAGCCAAGACAGCAGCCAGAAGACAGCAAAGAAAGCAAACCTTGAGCAAAGAAAGCAAAAAATGAGCAGATAAAGCAGACTGCTACATGTAGAACCCAAACAGCCTTACTAGAGAATGGCAGCACTTAGGAGCTAAAACCTTTGTGAAACAAATAAAGGATCAGTAAGAAATGTGTGGGGGAGGGGAAATTATGAAACCAAAACACCGATTAAGAAGCATATGAGTTTACTATGTAGAGTCCTGCCACACAATACTCTGACAGCAATTCAAAGTGACCGCATGAAGAAAATGGAATTTATACAATTTTTTATAGTAATGCATGTCAATTGAAGCACAGAATCTGAACAGTTTTATTGTAGAAACGCTCATTGTGCACACTCAATGAATAAAAACATGGAAGGTGGAAGATATACCACTAGAAGCCTTCAAGGAGTAGTAATATATATCCTTTTTTGCAAAGTGATTTGTTGTCCAGCCACAACACTAACAAGAGTTAAATATTTTCAAAAACCCACCAACATGGGAAAGTAAGAGGTAGAGATTTAGGAAAAAAATACTTAAGGGATCCAGGGGGAAAAGAAAAAAGGAGAGCGACATATTGTTACAAAAAGCCCAAAAAAATGAGAGAAAACAGTAACACTAAACGTAGTCTAAGAACAAGAGAAAGCAGATCATGATGTAGCAGCACACAAACTAACATCCTAGAGCACAACAAAGTCCTCTGCATTACTAAAAATGTAGCTGGAACACTGTAATGAGATCCATCAGGAAAAACACAGGGGAACACAGCAGAGAACTCCAATAGATTACAAAAAAAAATGCATCATTTAGATGAGAATATTTGCAAGCCATGAAAGAGTATCAAGAAATTGGCTATCTTTTCTTAGTTCACTACTAAGGTGAATCCATTTCCTCTAGTAAATTTAGTTAAGAAGTCCACATGTCAGATTAACTATGAAAAGTTATCCAAGGTATTTTTTTAAAACAAGTTCCTTTAAAAGCAGACTTTTAGAAGTATGCAATAAATTTGAGAAAGACATTTCCAGCGCAAGATATTTACTTTTTAAGTTCAGCCCTTAAATTATTATATGGAATTGTTACAAGTCAACAGTAGGTGGTTTATAAAATGTAATTTTATTTAATGTTACTTTGCTGTTACAGAGGGCATAACATTTTCACAAGGCTTTTTTGGGACTACAATCAATGATTAGCAACACACAATAGTGGTCCAAACTCTCTAACAATCACTGGACAAACTTGACACCTTCTCACATGTGCACAAACCTGCATGGAAAAGTACTAAATTTTATACTTGGACATGTGAACTTCAATTGGTTTTCCCATTCCAGTGTATTAAGAAATGACATGCACTTTAGTCTGCCAAAAAGCACTGCCTGTACTCCAGCAGTAACATGCTGCTTCTAATACATAGTAAAGTGAATACCAGAACTACAAAGGCAGGAGTGTAAGTGAACTTTTATTGGGAAGGGATATCAACTTAAACAGCAGCAACTGAAGATTAAGAGAAGCCCCTGTTTTTGAACACATAAGCTTCTGTATTACATGATACGGGAAGCAACTCAATTTGTGGTTTTCCAAACTTTAAATGCTCAACTTGATCTGGCCCAAAACTTTCATATTCCTACTGAAACGAATACACAGTAGCATGAGAAAGTCAATTATGGAAAGGAAACCCTGCAGAATAAGAAGGGAATGTGGAGAATTAAATGCTATGTGGAACACTCTTTAGTTGCAATTAACTACATTTTCATATCTTACTGTAATACAAAACACAGTCAACTGGCAGGAACTGGTTCAGATTTGTTTTTAAATACCAGGTACACTTTAGTCCGCTACATAAGTGTTTGGAAGTTACTCATGTTTATATGAAATGAAGCTATTAATACTTTTCTACAGCAGTAACCGCACACCAGGAAGGCCAGGACAAACACAAATCAAGGAATGGAGTTTTCCCAAAGCTGCAGTGTGAAAAGACTATAAATTGATTTCCATACACATGGATGGGTTTTCTTTGCTATAGGAAATCCAAGTGGAGCTATAAGGAATGGAGACGTGTAAAAAGGTTTTTTGAGAAGGAAAGGGAGAATGACGCCCCATGTGCAGTTTAGTTTTCTGCACCTTCTGCAGCATCACATTCTTCTCCTGCACTGTCTGATGTCCATAACTAGAAAGAAAAGAAGAACAGTGTCAGCTTTCAGAAGTGCAGCTTGAATTCCAAAAAGAGACACCTACTGAGTGTAAGGAAAAGATAATGAATTAGACTTAAGGATGCCCACAGAGTACCAGTGCACTGCACTGCACAGCCCTGTCTGCCAGCACTTGCTGGGGCAGAGGTAACTGGACAGAGCTCCCCACGCACAGGGCACAAGGAGCTTTTCCCCTCAGGCAGAGCACATATGTTCTCAATGGCTCCAGCTCTTGTGCCTAACAGTGAGCTCTGCCATCGATCCCAGGCCATTCAACAGCCCCAACAGCAGCTCCAAGGGCAACTTCCATTTCAAACACAGCAGGCTGAATCCTGCAAGTGTAGACTGCCACTCTGGTTATCGAAGCTAAGCACTTCACTCTGCTACCAACAGGCACTTCTACTGCAAAATAATAATTGCTGTTGTCATTTTAAACACAGTAATTATTCAGAGAGGATATTCCCCAAAAAACTGCCATAGTTGCATATTTTAATACAACTTAGTTGTTCCATAAAGCACTTTTCTTAAATGGTTTATCATTATAATAACATACTCAAAACTGATTTTATTCTTTGTACACTGAAATTTCAGAGCTTTTGAATGAAAATCAGGGCAACAAGTAAAGCAAGCTACACTGGATGTACACCAGTAGAAACTTTGTTTTGAGGTAGTCATCAAAAAAGTTTGAGTAAAATTCCCTGATACGTCACAGATGACCTTTTTTAATTCCTTGTCCTATCTTAATATATTAGGTTGGGCTGAATGCCTCTTCTCGCCTCTACCATAAAGGCCATCACACCAGGAAGAATGTGAGCTATCCAGGCTGCTATTCCAGATTACACAGCATGAAGTCAGACATCAACTTACACAACATTCAAACTAAGTTATGAAAAGGTATCATAGGCAAACAGCCCAAGTCAGTGCTGTGCTTTGTGTGAGAGGAAAGTAAAGATTTTTTTCCATCACAAATTCAGTCTAAGCAAACATCTGAAGAACCAGATAATACATAAAAATGCAACTTACTGTTAGGTTGTCTCTAAGCAACTGCATGATGAGAGTACTGTCTTTGTATGAGTCTTCGTTCAGTGTATCAAGTTCTGCAATTGCCTCATCAAACGCCTGGAACAATTAAATCATCTTTAGCCTTTCTTTTAACTGATCATTAAGCACAATCTAAACCTATCAGAAAAGGTAGCTTAAAAAAAAAAAGGCAACATCAGACATTAAATGACCTGCTCTACTTGAAACAAAACCATACTAAAGACATAATAAAAGCTTCCCATGCTGCTGAAAATTTAAGTCACATTGTAAATACAGCCTGCTTGTACCCCTTCAATCCCACTAACAATATGAGCTAGGAAACCAGAAACTTTAAATATGATCATTTCATTCACAAACTCTAGGAAACAATAATTCATACCGTTTTAAGCATAAACTCTCTTCTACTTTCCCTGCAGGCATACTGGAAAAAAAAGTTACTTACTGTCTTTGCCAGTGTGCAGGCAAGCTCAGGATTGTTGAGAATCTCATAATAAAATACAGAGAAGTTAAGAGCTAGACCCAAGCGAATTGGATGTGTTGGCTGCATCTCCTTCTTGCTGATATCAAATGCCTCCTGATAAGCTCCCTGTGAGTTTTCTATTGTTTCTGTAAAAGAATGATAAACAAACTGGTTTTGAGTTAATTTAAATTTTTTTAAAGATATTCCTACCTAGATCTCTCCATCTGTAGGAGATTGTACATAAGCCCGTTCTTAGGAAAATAGTGCACTTACTTTAATCAAAGTAATCACTGTACACCCATGTTAAGTACAGCTGCCACACTGACAAAGCACAAGGAGCAAACTGAGCTATTACAGAGCAAAGGTATTCAAGAGAATAAACACAAAGAACTTGGTAAACACAAGCATCCAAGACTACTTCAGTCTTCAGTGGCCTTTGACACTTTGGGGGTGGAGACGGCGGGAAGCATTTGTGCATTTCTTTTGCTACACAACTCACACTTCATTCCTTTCTCAGGATGGACATGCTCATGTGAGTTATGTGTGCAGAGTAAAGAAGGCCCAATTCTTTGAGGAAGTTTGGAAGGCACATACAGCATGTTGCTGAAAAACTAAAAGTTTGCCTCCAAAATCTGCGTGTAGACAGGTCAAGATTAAAAGCCTGAATGTTGTGCCCAAAATAACTGGGACAAACCACACAGAAAAGAGGTCACGAGGTCAGAGAGTACTTCAGGAGTGCTACCTATAATCTATTCCAGATTCACTTCTGACAGACAACCAAAGGGCCAACAGCTGCCCTAAACATGCTGCAGAATGGAAAGAGACTGCAGGAAAAGAAAGGCTATTGTCAGAGCTCAAAATACTCTGTGAGGGAGCTAGCTAGTACTGGCACTGCTCCAGCAAATGCTGGTAAAAGAACTTGGTAAGTAAAATATAGTAAGTATTGAAAAGAGTCAAGACAGACAATATTTACACAGTAATGAGTGCTGAAGGACTATCCATTTGTTGAGAACAAGTAAAAGAAGGCAAAAGGCTAGCAAATCCAGGAGATAAATTAGCTTATAAATACATAAAATATATTTGAAACTGAGAAAATAAACAGATGTTTTGAGGTGGAACATCAGAAAAGCCTAAAGTCTTGAAGTTTATAAGAAGTTAATCAGAAAAGTCCGCATGGTGATACACATTGACTGTAACTTCAGAGCTAAACCCCAGCAGGATCTGCTAACAAGGCTGTATCAATCAACCTCTGCACTGTATCCCCTATCAGCATGTGCGGCATTTAACTGCAATCATTTTAGCAAACAGGAGCTGGTATTTCTATGCTTGAACAAGCCTAGATTTGTAGCTGTTGCTTGAGACAAAGTATAAATCACGATCTTTCTGAAAGCCAAAGGCAAGTTTTCTCTGCTACCCATGGACTTGCTGCTGCTACTTGAATCAAATTAAGGGTTAGGAATTTCTGAATGCAACACATTAATGTAAAGCCTTTTACTCCATTCTGTATGTCTTCATCTTTCACCATGAATGCTCCTACAATAGAGACAGACTAACAAAGCCTTTACTGAAGGGACAACCAGCCCCATCCTCCCATTGTGCTCTGCCATCGGTTTCAGGCAGCCAACAGGGTCAGACCCTGCCACACCCAACCCCAGGGGACACCACAGCATCCACGGGTTCCAGCAGTCCCTCTCCTTGGTGTCACAGCATTACTGCACAACTAATCTTAGTCTGTTATGTACAAACAGATCACTAGCTTATGCCATAGCAGTTTTTAACATCACAACACCATCTGGGCACCTTGCAAGACAGTTTTAATAATTAATTCAATACATCTTCTCAATACAGAGTTAAAATCTTCCCCAGAAGAGGTTCCCGAGGTACTTACAACTACCCATGCACCTGGTCTAACTCCTAGGAAAGGTCTACAGTCTCAAGATGCCCAGTATCA
>NW_005054318.1:6949270-6963126 GCF_000277835.1 Geospiza fortis | reverse complement strand
ACAAACAAACTAAAATTCCCATTAAAATCAGTAATTTTAGAGTACAGCTCATGCTTTTTTGCTAGAGTATCAACCTAGTGGGTTCTTTATAAACATAGGTGACTACAATGAAGTCTGCTTGACAGTGAAATGGTTAAAATTTAAAGACCAACAGGACTCTACCATGGAGCACAAAATGTTACAGAGATTTGTTTACCTGCCCCAACCAACTTTATTTTAGTAAATAATTACAAACAAGCAATATTAAATATATTATCCTACCTTCACCTAAATTGTTTTCCAGAAGATTTGAATAAGCATTATGGAACAACTGTTCAGGAATTTAGGGTAGATGACAGGAACACCAGCTAAAATTCCCTGGCATACTTAAGGTCTAGTCAGATTTTGCTCTCAGTCTGTATGAAAACTGGAGATTTCTGACTGAAACACTGCTGACTTGTGTGAATTTGGAGTCTGTGTATTTCATTTCCTGGCCCCTCACCCACGGACCAGAGCTGGGAAAGACCCAAGGTACTTACGTTTTCTGTCATCACCACAGGCAACCTCAGCAAGGTATCGGAAGTAGTCTCCCTTCATCTTCAGGTAGAATACCTTGCTCTCTGGATTAGTTGCATTAGCTATTAAATATTTGTCCAAGAGCTCCTGAAACAACAACAAAACACACATTGACATATTGCAAACACCACTGCAACTAAGTTCAATCTACTTCTCTGCCAGATTCGAGTTCATCCAGTTTGGATGGACTCAAACGTTTGCTACAAGGCTAAACAGAGTTCTAAGGCACATTTAGAACTAGAACAGATACACACTTATTCCAACAAACTGAGTTGGCACACAACCATTAAGATGAACAGCCAACTGGCCAATCAGACTACAAGTAACAAGGAAAAGTTTACTGATGTACAGTTTCAGGACCAAGTTTAGTTTCAGGATATACACTTCTCATTTCAAAAACGTTGCAAATGACTAAGCTTTTACTGGAAAAGCAAAACACAACACAAAGTTTCAAAACTACTTTTTTGTCATCAATTCTGTTTATTAGACTTGTGATAAGGAATCTCCAGCCCACCTACCACATGGAGTCAAGGATTCAAACCCATTCAGTCAGCAGCCAACCTCACCAAACTGCACCAGCTCTTCACAAGGCTCTAAAGGAACACCTGGCTGCAGCACAGCAGGGAGGCATCCTCATATCCACCTTGTTATTCCCAGAATGAAAAAAGCTATACAGTGCTCTCCAGTACACCCTGAGCTGCTGCAAACATCACTCCCCTTGTTCATCGCTCCCCTACCTGACACCAGAAGGACAAGGAAAGGTTTGCAAGCCTCCAGCAAGAGAAGGCAAGTCTCTCTCCAAGGCTGCAAGTCATCCTAAGACAGGGGTGAAGAAAGGAGAGAAGAGGTACAGGACTTTCCCCTAAAGAACAGGGTAGTTCAGAGAACTGACAAGCAGCAGAACAGCTTCTGGCTGACCTTGCCCCTGAACTCCAGAGATTTTACCCAACTCATTACTACAGCCACCCATCTTCTCCAGAGTTGACAAAAGATGCAAGTGAGTTCAGATACACTCAAGGAAACCCTGCAGTACTCAGAGAAACTTCACAGTAGGAATGTAAGTGATAAAGATCTGCATTTACTTATTTGGAAAGTAAACAGGTCAAAAAAGGAGCAGAAAGTTTCCACAAGGCTTGCAGCTGGCTAGTTAAGATTTTTGTTACAGGAACATGTATCCAAATACATGAAGCAACTACAAAGGAAATATTCAAGGAACTCTTAGGTTTCTGCACAAAAATCCTTAGCACTTTAACTGACTACTAGAGCACTATTATCAAAACAAGCTAATTTTAGACACAAACTTACTCCCTAAGCACACCACCATACCATTATTACTTCCTTTAATGATCAATAGAAGCAGAGCAGTCCTGTTCAAAGCGTTTACTCAATCCAAGTCCATTTGAGGTTTTGGCAACTATTTTAAACTGACACTTGTAGTAGGGTACTTCCAATTGGGTTAAATAAGCATTTTTGCATCCAAACTGTATGCATCCCATGGATGCAACACTGCAGTGCCCAGACAAGCTGTCTCAGAGATCCCCACCAAGGCAGTAAGGCAAGAACAGAGTCATACCTGGCCTTGATACCACCCTAGGGAAAGCAGCAGAAGGTAAGATGATACCAAGCCTGACACACCCTTGCACCTACCAAATCAAAGACAGACGTTTTTTAGGAGTTTGTGTAAAGCTATAAAACCACTGCCAAAGCCTAGACACTGGTTATTTGGCAAAGGCATAAGTGAGGAATCTGTGTAGCAGTTTAACACAGCCAAGTATTTGGGGGCTTGAGCAAACATAGAGAACAGTGCAGCTCACTGGTGTTATGGAAAAAGCAGCAAAACCTTAGGTCTGTTTCAAAACAAGAGTTAAAAGGTAGTAGGCAGCTGGGTACTACAACACTGTATTAATACTGTTATTGTGCATGAATCATTCCATATTAGAATGAGTTATTCCCACTCTACAGGCTTCTTCAAAGAAAAAAAACTTCACATTTTGGCTCAATGTTTTCCTGCTGCTTTTCTCCTATGGCAATGTCCACGTCAGCCATAAAAGTGCAACACTGCACAAACCAGTTTCGGTCTCTGAGACAACAACGTGATAACGTCAAGTCTAACATTTGAGTTTGATTTTCCAAGAAACTGCCCAGAATGATGAAACCTGACACATAATACACCTGTGGTTTAGAAAGGTTCCTTAAATCCATGATGTTTGAAAAGTAACCACCAGCTTCCAAAACCCATCCTATGTTTGGGACTGCATTAAGTAGCAGAGATGTGATCTATCCATGTGCTCAGATGAACTGTGCCACAGTCTAAGGAGCACTGACCAGACAAGCAGTGAAGATACTATATACCATTTTAAACCAGATATTTTGCAAAACTGTATATTTGATTCACCTTTCAAATACTGAAATACAACTTTCAAGATGTTACAACTACATCAACAAGGAACAATCTCAGGCATTTTTCTTTTATGCTTTCCAAAACACAGAAATTTACTGTATACTTAGCACACAAAAAGTATTACCCATTTTATTACAAAATTTTGTCTTTTTGTGGAAGAGGCAGCTCTAGCTCTAGAGCTGATCTGGCTTGGTTACAGCTGAAAAATACTTAACCCCTGGAATCTAGTGCACACTAAAGGATGTTTACAGGAAAGCTTTAGCGTGGCAAATTTAAGCCAAATCTGAAAGCTACACTCCCTAGGGCATTAGTGTCCACTTTTCCCTCCCCCCAGATGGGGTAGGCCACACACTTTTTCTGGGAATATGAAAGGATTTTGCTGTGCTAGCCCTCACGAGCAAGCAGCACTATGGACTGTGTCAGTGCATCCCTAAAATGCTGCCTTCGTTACGCACATCTGATAACCAGTGGCTCTGTCCAAACTTCAGAGAAGCTTAGAGAAAAATGTGATGCTGAGAATGAGCTACAGTTTTTCAGACAGCAAGGAGTAGGTTATTTCCTAGGCACTTCTCAGGTGGAGAAGCTCAGTAGCCCAGCAGCTCTCACTCCCAGTTCATCTTAAGGGCCTCCTAATCCTTACATAACACAAGTAAGGAAGAGACCTGTGCCTTTTCCTTCAGCTAGGGTGGAACATTCTCATTCTGGACTTTACATATTCAATTCTGTTTTTTTAATAGCCTTAAATGGAACAAAATCTCATTTATGAATCACATAGGATAGAACAGAATCCAAACAGACTTTGAGTGAAGTTGATTATTTTTCAGGCCAGATGTTACTCCTTCAAATCAATAATTTATTTGGTGTACTTCATAAGCCATTCATCTCAGGATTATCATAACTTCTTGGAAGGCATCTTACCCTCCCTCTCAGAGACAAAATGCCGGTGGGGTAGTGAGAGCAGACAGCACAGTAAGCCAAATTATTTGCTTTACACTGCTATGAGTCAGTAATAGCCAGGAAAACTCACAATTTCCTGCATCTCTTCTCTCATCTTTCCTCACCTGGACATTTTTACCTTTCCAGCAGGAGGAATTAGCCAGGAATCCTAATTTTCAACATCAGCTGATATTAAGTAAAACGGCTACAGGCAGGCAAAGCAATGAAGCAGACCACAGAGAGCATCAAAATTCTTGTGATTTTACCTAGGCAGAGACAAGCACTGCAAGAGGCATGATTCTGGGATGAAGTAAGGCAATACAGTAGTAGGCTGCCATCCATGCTCACATCCAGTGAATGTGCCCATCCCTTTTATGTATTAAAATACAGCTGCCACCACCACTTAAGAATTGCAGCTCTTCCCATCACCTTCTAAACCAAGCCTTGAAAAACCAGCAATGATGTGCTCTGCACCACAAAACATGCCTCAGAAGCTGCATGAAAGCCACACGATGCCCAAGCTGCTGATCTGCCCTGATGGGGGTGTCTCTCAGAAGCAGCAGTATGAAGATGCAGGAATCAAAGCTCTATCCTCAGACCAGACCCTTTGTGTCCCTCTGCAAACTACAATAGGTTTGCAGTGTGACACTCTGTGGTTGGTAGCTGCTGCCTCCTCCACGCTGCCATATTACGCTCAAGTGGTGTGCTGGTCCTCCTAGAGCGTGACAAGATTTCCCACTCCTCTTCTCCTAAGTGCTGCTCATCCATCCCAGTTTATTTCCACCTTCACAGTGTGCTAACACTCTTGTCATCCTAACAGCATCGTATTCTCATATATGATATTCTTTTCCCCTCCCATGAAAGGAAGGTTTATTTATCTATTATAGAGATGCCAGCAACAAAGGGCTGATGCTCCCTGGAACAGGTCTGCAGCTGCCTGAAGAAGCCATGGGGAGCAGGCTGGGAGCCTGGCTTCCCAGGACTACTTCCCCTGAAAGCTGAATTTTTTTTTTCTTTCTCTCTCCACTGGCAAACACATTCCTCCACATGCAAATGACACTTACATTTCAATTGCCTTTTTGGATCCTTCTCCACTCTACTCTTGCTCTTTCCCAACTAGGGAAGTATCCTCTCAGTCCCTTTTCCCTTCTGTTTAAGTAGGCTCAAGGGTTGAGCACATGGTGCTCACTGACCACAGCAATTAACCTGAGCCAGAAATACTATGTCAGTCTATCTGCTCTCATCACTTCCCCATTTTTTCAGCTTTATGAAAAGCAAGCCCTGAAGGAATGTCAGGCATACCTTTACCTGAAGGTATGTCTGACACAGACAAAGCAGGTCCCTGAAGACAGAGCTCCTTAATAATTATTTGTGGTGTGTGCATCCAGCCAACCTCTCCTTACAATACACTGGCACACCTCCCCTGCAATTCATGTTCCAGTCCCACTCCACACATGCTCCCTGTTACCTCTTTTTAGGACAACGCCCCCTTGTAAAAGCTAACATCATAACAGAAAGTCCCACTTTGTCCCCACCTAAGCCTATTTTAAAAGGCAAGACTGATTGAGACATTAAGTTCAACCAAGTGTACACTAAATACTTTCTATACAGTTTAACTACAGGGCAGGTTCAAGTGGCAGAAAAATACTACTGCTATCTTGTCTGTGCTGTTCTCTCTTCCCATTTTTTTTGAAAAAAAATCTCAACAGCAAAGATGAATTTGAAAAAAACCATCTTGAATACCCAACTGATCTTTTAGTTTCCTTCAGTGGTTGTGCCATTTAGACTTGGACTTCAGTAACAGTAGCAAGTACATGAGTGCAAGTCTCCTCCAATTATATATTCCAATACCACTAGCTAGTGGATATATTCTTCACACTTAACCATTCAATACCAGGGGATAAAGGTGAACCAGGTCAGCTCCAGAGATTATCTACTCATCACAACTAGTTTGAGGCCAATTTTCAAAGGACATTAAAGACAGCATGTGCTTAGGTACGGACAGAAGTTCTCAATGTGGTATACTCAAGTAACCCAAAACTTTTACAATGTCACCATCACTCAGACGTCAACACCTATGACATTTTTGGGTCACAACACTAGCACCAAGTTATTTAATGTTATGCTATTAAAAGACAGATCTACATTGCCATTTGCATTCCTCACCGAGTAGTTTATCATTAATTTTGTTCCACTAAAAGGAAAAAAGTCAAAAAGCAACCATCAGAAACAGCAATGCTCTCCAAAAGTTTGTCCCATAAGTTAAGCTGCTGCATGGTATTTAGCAAGGAGGACTGTACTGATGCTCTAAATGGCTGGCACACAACTTTCTGAATGAAGTCTATGTTGGATAGTTTGATTTTTCAAGTTGTTTTGTTTCAGCAACACTCTTGAGCCTTAAGCCCATGTATCTTACTTCAAATGTTTAAAATACCTTGTTTCAGCACCATCTCCATCTTCTGGGAATGTAATTTTAAAGGCTATTTTTAAAAGTGAACATCCTAACAGTTTGTGTGAAGTAATTGGCATTTGCAGGTTTTAGTGATTTAAAACAATGTCCTCCACCTGGCTTGAACTCACATGACACAAAAAGCATCTAGAAAAAATCCAAAATCTTATAGTAGTAATTTTTTGAAAGAAGAAAAAACTAATAAATATCAACACTTATAAAATCAAAGAAATTATATTCCTCCTCACTGCATAATGAAAAAGTTCAATTATATGAAAAAAAATAAAGAAGAAAAAGAAAAAAGAAACCAAGTTGAACTTCTGCTTAGCAGCTCTTAGCTGTCCAAGTGTTCTCAGACCTGCCAGCAGAGGAGGTGCTGTCATTCCAGAATACCAATTTTTCACAGGTTTTATAGGAACTAGACTGAGTTTCATTGCTCTTTCCTAGATGTTTCTTTGTTTTCTGAACTGACACTGAATGTTCTCTATTTTGAGCTGTAAGTGCTTTTGGGTTGTTTTGTTTATCAAGGAGCACAGCCTCCAGGAGCACAGATGTTACCTGGGTAACAGCAAGTAACTGATTACTCAATGTTGTACCATACACTAATTGGCCAAACCCCACAGAACCAAAAAGTCACATGCAAGCGGAGAAATGGTTTCAAAATAAACCTATTTTGAGACAAGGTTCCTAAAAATAATACACAAGGCACAGAGTGCATGTCAACGCTTCTAGCCAGTTAACTCACCACCCTGAAACACAGATTCAACATCAGTCCCATCTAGATGAGCAGCCTGCATCTCACAGGAACACCATGAGTGTATGAGACTACATGAATTCAGGGCTGCAGTATGCAAAATATCTGAAAAATTATTCAGTCTCAAGTATTTCTGACAGTCCATCCAGACCCAATATAAAAAAAAAAAAAGACCTAGAAGCAGCATAGACAGAAATGGTTTCCACCCCAACTGCAGTCAAAAAGCAAAGCTAAAGTTGGTGAGGCATCTCAGACCAACATAATCACCTAATATAACTTAAATGTGAATTTAAACACATCAAATATTCCAAAGTCTCTGACAGCACCGATGATTGGTGTGGGCTCAGACCTTTCAATAAGGCTTCTACTCACAAATGACTGCCTGTTTTAATCATCTAGCAGAGTAGTATTTAAGACTTCTTGACTATTTTAAGTAAAATCAGTCATTCCAAAGTCCACAGTATGACTCACTGAAACCTAGGTGTTTTTTAACGTTCAGCAGTTGTTTTCTTGACAGGAAAGGGAGAGTCTCCTGCTGCAACAGTAAGATCGCTTTACTTTCAACACTGTAATTCAGCGGAACTGAGTTCTTCATCCTTCAGGATTCAAGCTCTATGCATCAACTCCTTTTGGGAGAACAGTAAGTGATTTTCATACAGACCTCTCCAGACTAACAGTGTTTCAGTTTATGTATTGAGGAAAATATGTGTGTGCCTTTCCAGTAATGGCATGGCCTTAAGATGACCTGACAAAGCACCACTGAAAGCAGAGACAAATGTACCTGACATGAAAACAGAGAGGGTGACCTAATTCATCTTTTCCATTTGGTTCCATGTCTTTGTCTATACAGTTTTAAGAACTGGCAGCCAATACCTAGGATTGGCCCTGAATGAAGTATCTGGAATCTCACTTAACAAATGCACTGAAAGCCTGAGCTGCAGCACGTCTGCCCACACTATTCCCACCTGGGGCTGAGATTAATTTAATTTAGAATTTACACTCACTGCTTATACTTCTCCTCAAGTTAGAAAGTTCTGTGGTCCCCAGAGAACTATGTAAGCCAGGAACTAGAAATGTATGGAAATACAAGTTCTCCTTTCTACAGATTTTTCAGACAAGATGAACAATACAGTGAAAGTCAGAGAACTATTTAAGTTTTTATGGAAGACCCTAAAGTTTTCCAGTTTCCCCCATCAAATGTAGAAATGAGTATTAAAAAAGAAGTCATTCCTCTTTTCAAAAATTATAAATTTTTGACGAATTAATGGCCACACAACACAGCCAAAAGCTTCCAGGAAAAATTCCTTGGTATCTGACAAATTTATCTCAAATTGATTCTAACATTCTTCCACAACTGCGTTTTACATATTTCTAATTCCTCAAAATACTTCCAAGTGCTCTTCCCTTCTTAGCAAACACACATTTTAGACACCAAATCCTTCCCTTCAGAATCCTGGCAGAATCCTGAAAGAATCTAAAACCTTCTTTCATCATCCATTCTTGACATTGTATAATATGATGGAATCAAACAAAAAATTTTCATTTAAAAATCAAATTTTCATTTAAAAACACTTCTATGCTCTGAAGCTACAGAAGCCCAAAGGTGAGATTAACTGACTGGCCAAGGTATAGCTAGACTAACAGCACTCAAGAGGAACAACAGCACACAGGAGTTATGTGGTCTTAAGGTACATTGCCCTTATGCAAAGGATTAATTTTGACTTGCTTTAGTTCTCATATCTGGGAGCTCTTGATCAGAGGCTTGGGATCACTGAAACTCAAAATGGTAACACAACAGATGCACTTTCATCCCATTGCATAGTGTAGCTTGGAAGAGCCTTTTGCATCATCCAACTTTATCTTGAAGGAAACCCAGCAATGTATTATTTTACTCATCTATTGGGACTGTGATTGGGAGCGTGCCAGTAATTTATTATTCCCCAAATGAGACAACCTACAACAACTTCCTGATAAAGTTTTGTCTAGGAATGATGTGGCTGTCAGTCAGGTAAGAGTATATATAGTGTATTTAGAAAAGCTATTATTAAAGCAAATGCAAATTCTTCTGTGTTCAGAGCTGAACACTACTCATGTATCAGGCTACTTCAGTGAATGGACCATATAAATTAAAGGAGAGAATAAAGAGCAATAGAGCAAATAATAAATCTTTATCAATATTAGAAATGGGTAAATCAAACCCTTGATTACCTAACAAATTTAGAGACAGCTAGAAGCAAAATCATAGCTAATTCAGGACTTCCAGTTCTTAGATCTTGACACCTGATGTTTTGGTGGGTGCACAGACTACAGGATGTGAAACTCAGCATTCAAATTGTTTTGGTGCCTCTCCTAAGTGCCCAGCTCACAAAAACTGGGCAGTGTTATATATTCAGATATAGAGGATGGGTTAGTAAATGACAAGCTTACAAATCCTCAGTACGCACAGCTGAAGTGTTCTCATGTTGGTTCCAGCTTCCAGGGATGCAGAAAGGATGAGGAGGAACTTGTAAACACCCCTCCAATAAACTTGGTGGAGCTCTACTGAGCATCACAAATGCAGTGCTCAAGAATAGTTATTACTTACCTTACCTTTGTGACAAAATTGGCTTCAAGTTTATTGGCAGTAAGAAAGCACCTGGCCCCTCAGTCTCCAAGGCCAAGAGCATAAAGCTAAATATGAAAACACTGATTAATCGAGTGCGCACCTTCACCTACCAAACTTACAAAGTACACCCACGCACTTTTACCAGCCCTTCCTCTGCTGTTTTCCTTGCTGCCTTCCTCTGAAAACCAGGCATCCCCCCACAACTGAAATCAGAATACCAAGCTGCAGTGCCTGTACAGAAACTGTACAATCTACTCCTTTAATACTGTACTAAACCACCCCAAATGGCATAATGTCAAAGAAATCAAGTGTAATAACTTTCAAACTCAAGTGTGTTCTTTCCCCATCAAGTTCTCTCTCTCTCACATCCAGGCTTCTGTGTTTTTCTTCAGAAAGGCACCTCATCACATTAGTATCCAAGGTAGTAGAAGTGCCTGTGAGACAACTGTCTAGCAGGTAAGCATGACAGCGATTTACAAAATCTGTTAAAAGCTTCACTGCATTAGCAGAAAAACAGAATTTTTGGTTTTCTTGTCCAGTTCGACCTAGTGAGCACATCCTACTTTCTCAAGGCCACCAAAGCCATAAATGTCCTCCAAGAAATTTAGTAATTCTAGATGTAAGGGGAGGGGGCAGCAAGCAATGACTGCATGGGATGGAGGCTGCAGCTCCAAGAATTCCTTGAACTATTCTCAGCTGGACTCTTGAACAGTTACAGTCTGTTCAAGAACCTCAGTGCACTCTAGGCTTTGTTTCTGCAAGAATCAGTCCCTTTTCAGAAATGATTAAGTTTCCTTGGCACAAGAGTGAGGATTCCAGCAGCAGATTCTATTGAAAGATGACAGAGAAGATAAGAGAAGGTAAAACTATGAATAAGTCAAGT
Source organism: Geospiza fortis (assembly GCF_000277835.1). Lineage (NCBI taxonomy): Eukaryota > Metazoa > Chordata > Aves > Passeriformes > Thraupidae > Geospiza > Geospiza fortis. The sequence goes on along the minus strand of NW_005054318.1, from coordinate 6,952,543 downwards.
TCTGATCTAAGTTTCAAGCATATTGCACTAAAAAAATTAAACTATGAAGTTCCACAATTCTTACCACAAATGTGTGGATGGTTGCTAGAAGTTGTGCTAAGAACACAAAGGAAAAATAATCTCTCTCTCCACAAATTACTTTTCACAAAAAAAGATTATTTATTCCAAACTATTAATTCAATTCACATTCATTCCACAATTCTGGACTTAGCAAGAAGTAACATTCCCAACCTAACTTTTATGAAGTAGCCTTTCCCTTTAGTCAGTCACTTAAGAATAGCAGTTCTTTTAACTTAAAAAGGGTTAAAAGTGTACTTGCAACACTGTCCCAACCACAACTAGGACAACTAACTCAAGTCCAAATGTAATATTAAGTGATTAGCATGCCTGATCTTCAAAATAAAACTGCATCCTACACGGTTTCCTGTATCAAAAGACTATATGTAATACCCTTTTATTTATGGGTTTCACCTCTATACCACATACATTTCTGTACAAACTCTCTTCCCTGACAACAGCAACACAGAAACAAAGAATTCACAAGATATGAAATTTTGGTAAATTGTTTAGACAGCACCATGAAGCTGATACCTACTGAATATGACAAATTTCTACATGTGCAAAAAAAACCCCACAAAGATTTCACTTTTCTGTAGGCCAAAAGTAACAGCAGGGAAGAAAGAATGCTATGGTCAAAGTTATTCATCATCAGACACCAGATATTTTAGCTGATATGAGGAATCTATTTGCTACTGCAAGAAAATGCCAACTTCACTTTCAATGGACCTCTGAACTTGTGCTGTTGATACAAACTGCTCTAAACATTACTTTCTAGCATGGGGATTTTTGTTCTACTCATTTTAAGTGACTAACTTTAGAACTAGATTTACAAAATGGGCAATAATCAGAAGTGGACAGATTTTTTTACTCATTTTCATTCGCTTTTATTGTTTCTTAAGTATGTGAAGCAGCAGCAACAACATTGCAACCATGGGGAGGAGGGAGGGAGGAAGGAAGGAAAGGGGAGCTGGCAAGAGCAACACACCAAATACGTGCTTTCAACAATTAACAGTAAAATCTCAGAAGATCAAAGCATCCCACCAGCCTTAAGACAGTAAAAATACAGACAATACACACCTATAGCTCAAAACTATTTCATTGCAGGCACTGCCACAGGGTGGCAAAAAGAACCAACAGCACAAGTAATGTGACTGCTCCTTCATTTCTCAGAGTTCACAATGCCATCGCTCATTTCTAGAGAAACAAGCCAACATGGGCCTGACACAATACAATGTAAAAACGTTTACAGAGGACACTCTGAAAACTGATGTTGAGAAACAACTTAAAAGCCTCAGGTATGTAACTTTTCTACACACAATTTTCTAAGAATATTTAAAAAACACTTTACACTTTAGCTAGAGACAGGTGAAGTAACAATCAAGACACAGTTGTTTTCAAGCCCTAATGACTTCGCATATTTATCAAAATTTAAACTGCAGGCGAACAGTTACCAAATCTTATCTCTATTACTCCACGAAGAGCTCCAACACATCAGGACCTAGAAACTGAACACATGCAAACAGGCACAAAACCCCTCATGCTGTAAGTGGAGAGTACTTCCAGGCAAGGGTTGCTGTCTTCCCTGCCTTCACATTACTGCTCTCTAAAGAACAAAGGAGCCTGAATGCAACACAAGTTATAGCCATGCAAAACGACCAAGGCTCTCAGAAAACCCACCAGTTTAATCTACTTTCCCAGAAAGGTTCCAATTCAGAAGTTAACTTCTTAAAAAAAACTACTGTCACTGAACAGTGAAGCGTGCATATAATGAAGCAGATCTTATACTGTGTGTTCCATCTTCAAAGTTCCCCACATCATTTCACTAATTATGGGAAAGTTGCTGCTGCATCCACCCCTTCTACATTATCTAGTACCTGTCTTGAAATCGTTCAAGTCAAGAGAAAGCAACATGAACTTTGTGCTCAGAGTATATGAATCAACATAGTGCAACTTTATCTTTAAAAAAATTAAGTTGCTAACCTGTTTCTTTAGTCAAGGAGACAAGAGTTTCAAGAACAGTTCTAACTATGAGTCATAAGGGATGATTCAACATTAACTCTCTACATTACCAAAGAATTAGTCAATCAATACAGGGAGTTCAGCAAAACCTCCTAGTGTACCTTTCAAATAAAACATTTATGCAAGTTGTTTGACAGCCATACCATTTCTCCATTAAAGAGCTACTCTCATCTCAAAGACCAGTCATAAAATTAACAGCTAAAAACCATTCAGATCATGCCTGCTTGCAAGACAGGCAGTTCAAGAATGACAGTTAAATAATCAGTAAAAGCTTTATTTTTATGTATACATCTATATACAGATGATCTCAATGTAATTTTGAATGTTTGTATTTCTAGTGGTGATTAAATTTAAGTTCTTTATCAAACCATGATCTGAAATAATGCCTACTTAACTGGCTTGGGGCATTTTTTTTGCAGGAAAAAAAGTAACTACAGATTCCATGTTCCTGCCATTTTAATAAAAAAATGAGCAGTATTTTTAATGCTCGTACAAGTACTTCTACACGAAGATTTAGAAATATGCCACACCAGTAGTTAAAAAAAAACCTCTTGAAAAAACTGTTAGTAGTATGACTAACAGCAGTCACACTCCACCCAACACACCCACCCTTGCTAAATCCAAATACTCCAGATGACAAGCAACCTTTCCATACTACTTGCCAGCAGTTGTTACAGTTTAGCTGCCTTCCTAGAATTAAAAAAGCATCTCTGAGATCAGCTGAAGAGATCTGAAAAAGGCACAAGCTGTTACCATAGTACTAGTACAGAAGAAATTACCATTCAAAGGAGGAGCCAAACCCATGGTGTGGCTCAGCTTTAGGAAACCCATCCTTTGTAATGCCTGCTCCTCCAGAATTCCAACCTCTCACATGCTGACTCATGGATATGGAGGAGGAAAGGGAGAGGGAATCAGAAGAGAACAGAACTGCACATGGCCCTCAAAGGAAGAATAAAAAAAGGAAGGCTTGCAGTAGATAGCCAACACCTCCTTCTACCAAAGGAAGGCACATCTTTGCAGCAAGTCAGGACAGGACAGGAAAAGCATGCTCAGCTGCAGGTTTTGGTCTTCACTACTTCCTGCAGCCTTGCAGGCCGGAAGGGGAGAGCTGCCAACAGGCCATTGCTGAGAACAGAGAATGACTAGAATGCATTGAAAAAGTCATCTAGCACAGGAAGAGCTCGCTTTTCCTAC
>NW_005054318.1:6946566-6949260 GCF_000277835.1 Geospiza fortis | reverse complement strand
TCCCTACACTAGAGGTCTGTGCTAGCATGGCTACCAGAATATCTGCCGGCCACCATCAGACGGGGTGGAATAACTTCAGTAGAGACACTGTGTGAAGGGGTTCGCTGCCTCTCCCTATGGAAACACAAGTTCCTCGTCAAAATGGTACAACCAGTATGAGATTTTATGCATCACCTTCTCCAAGGCACTACATTTGGTAAAAGGACAAAGGGAGATTAAGAAGTCTGAAGAGCGAGCTTTACATGGAGGCCCCAAGAAATTAGTTCTGAAGTGGGGCACTGAGTAGAGAAAGAAGAGTGACACAAATGCTGGCACTTATCACACAGGGTTCTAGTGAAACTTTTGTAACAGGAAGCAGGAATCCTACAGAAGTCCCATCATTTTCACAAAGGTGAAACTTTCACAATTTCAATACACCTGTAACTGGAGAAACAATTTTGCTCTTGTGAAAGGCATGGGCTCTTAAATGTGCTAAGGAATGAACTGATTCATAAAGCTAATAAATACGAAAATTATTTTCAAGACAAATCACTTTGATTTAGAAAGAAAAAACAAACCTAGGTGGCAGCATACAAGGAAGCATATAGGTATTTTCAGCACAATCCAAAGAAGCACTCCCTTGTACGTGAGACAGAACACTTAATCATGAAGAAAAATCAGTTACTTCCAGACTAGTTACCTTTAAATTCACATCTCCTAAACAAATCTAGAATAAATTTACCTCAAAATTGTCTATTTCCTTATAGACTTGCTTCCTCCTGGTCTCACATTAGCAATACTATACACCAAAAAAAAAAGGTAACTAAGAGGAGCAAATCAACCACTGAAGATGATCTGCCACAGAATTACTACTGCATTATGCACATGCAATTTCTTGCAGATACAATTCCCTGGTCATGTAGAACTGGGTCCAGCAGCCTCCACACTGCTGACACACATCTCTTGAGCTCCCCACTACAGTTTTCCTATCAATAGCATCTGGAATTCTGCTGCTTCCACAGAAATATACTTCTGGGTTTAATGCATGCTTAGGGTGTCATTCTAGTCTTTACATCTTAGCTTTACACTGCTCCATAATTACTGCAAACTCATCTCAAAGATACCCTGAAAACTCAGCTTGCATCTAACAAAGACAATTTGTACATGTCTCTTTCCCCCCTTCAATACAGATGTCTAAGTTTGTAAAATCAAATTTATAACATTCCTCAAAATGTCTCCTGGAGACCCCTTTAGAGTATTTTTCTTCATGAGGAAGTAAACAAAATGTAGACAGCATTTCAATGTTTGCAGAAACTTATTAGCTGATCAGAATAAAGGGGTTTTCACATTTTCAGCTTATTTTATGAATAGGTTTACTAACCACAGGAGAGGCTAAATTCTCTGTATCTCTGCAACTACCTGATGAAATACTGCATATGGATCACTCCACCCAAAAATGTACCTCACAGACACCCAAAACCGAGTATCTCAAATGTCTCTACACATATAGGGCTAATAGCATAGTGCAATTGATTCTCCTGATCACGGTGACCCATGTAAGGGTTGTAGAAGTTATGGTACTGACCTCACCTACCCCAGCACAACACTCGTTATATGCTCCAACCAAGTTCCCAATGCTTCTCCCAGTACAGCAGCACACTTAAATACGGCATTTCTTTACCTTAAACAAAATATAAGAAAAAACTAAGTCCCCACTTACCAGCACCGTGGTGCAGATGGACCTGAGCTCAGACTCCACCTTCTCCCGATAGTCCTTGATAAGCTGCATCTTCTTGTCACTGGTGTCTGTCTTCTGCTCGATGCTGGAGATGACCCTCCAGGCCGAGCGCCGCCCCCCCACCACGTTCTTGTAGGCCACGGAGAGCAGGTTGCGCTCCTCGTTGGACAGCTCGGCCCCTTGCTCCGTTACCGCCTTCATGCAGGTGGCCATGTCATCGTAGCGCTCGGCCTGCTCAGCCAGCTTGGCTTTCTGGATCAACTCGGTCTTATCCATGGTGGCTGGCAGTGGGATAAGAGCAGCGCAGTAGCAGAAGAAGCTGGAGATGTCACAGTATCAACACAAGAATGCACCTCAAAACCTGACAAAAAGAAGACAGCAACCATGATGCCAGGATAAACACCACCGAACACGACCCTACAGCACCCACTGCAACCCAGCAAAAAACGAGAATTACTGTGAGCCTTGCCTTCCCTTCCCCATCTCCAGGTGCTCCTCCTGGAGAGGCGGACTGCAACATCCTGCGCTTCCATGCAAGGCTACGAGGACTCGTCCCAAGGGTCCACCCCTCGGGAAACCACGACCTAGAAACCCAGGCGGAGAAGTCACACTCGGTCGGTGCTATCCAAGGGACGGCAGCCAGACGCCCAAGCAGTGGAAAGAGCTGCTTTTCCATCAGAAAAAAGTCATCACCCCGCTTTTCCTTCGTGGCCTACGTGAGCATATTAATATGCCTTCTAACAGGGACCGTGAAATGATTCCTGGTTACCACCCTGCCTAGGGCCCTCGCCCAAATCCCTGCCCCCGTGTGCTAGCAGCCCCGCGGGCGAGCGCCGGAGGCAGGCGAGCATGAATGCCGGGACTGGCGGGAAAAAATACATAATAAAAGCAGCAAGACGAGCTCGGCGCCGGCGAACGCAGCAGGGGTTAAACCCCTCCAGGCCCCGCCTCCCTGGGGGCGAGCGAGGCCGGGGCCG
>NW_005054318.1:6933069-6945588 GCF_000277835.1 Geospiza fortis | reverse complement strand
ACGGCTGGGAGCGGCCGGGCGGCCCTTCCGGAGTGGGCCGGGCGAAGTCCGGGCGCTGCTGCTGCCTGGTGCCAGGGCCGGCCGGGTCTGGTACAGGCACTGCGGGGCTTCGCATTCGCGAGTACGTGTTCCCGGAGCTCCAGGCAGCATTTCCCATAAGGAACGATCAGTATATTTGCTTGTTTTCATCCTCTTGATTTCACCTTAATTCTCTAGAGGTCAGACCTTGCTATGACGTACAATAGTAGCGAGTTACCCACCCGTGGCTGGATAAAGGATAAAGGTGAGGCGCCTATGGCCATATATAGGTCCAAACCGTTGGCTGAGTAGATGCATGACTTGTGTGCACTCACGCTGCCCGAGCCTCAGAGGATGTGGTAAGGACACGGTGGGTTTGTGTTGTTGGTCTAGCCGCACAAAATCAGGTCAAGTGCATCTGGTGAATCAGGGCTCAGGCGAGGTCAGGCTCTCCAGTGCCTGTGCAGTACCAGGTCTGTCCGTCAAGTGATGAGATTTCTCACCTTTGTTTTCAGCATCACCAAATATAGTCATACCGAGGAACTTCAGCATCCAGATGGGATGATGAATTCTCTGAATCAATCTCAGGATGTTACTGTCTCAGCTCATAAAGCTCTTGGTCTGTGTTTGGACTAGAACTGGGATTGTGTATGTGGAAATTTGAGCTGTACTGTGAACAAGACACTTTTCTTTGTCATTTGAGTTTGGGAAACATTGCTTCATTAGAAAAAAAAATAGAACCATAGATAACAACCTTTTCAAATTTAATGAAACTCAGAAACTGCTCTGGATCTCCCCCAGAAGTTACCTCTTGATAACTTGCTACAGTTTTAGGATGCCCATTTATTCTTCCTTGTTGGTAGGATATGTTCTCATTTTCATTAGTCCCTATTAATTATCTTCATTTACATGAAGAAAAGACCAAAATTGACCAATTGTGTAACAAAACCTTTTTTAATAACACCATGTCTCTATCGACTAACCATTCCACCTATAAGGTGTGGGTGAGTGTGTTTTATTTGAGGAAGGACAGCTGACTTAATTGAGGCTACTTCTTTTGCTGATTCACCTCAGAAAAGGGGAAGATATTAAGAATTACCCTCCTAACATTTAGTTCCCATTTCTCTCCCTCCTATTGAGAGGCTACATTAAGAAATTAACAGAATTAACAGAACCAAGTTAAGAGTTGGGAGGAGCTGAGCAGAGCGGTTTGTGTGCACAGAGCAGTGTAATGGATGTAGACTGAACTGCATGCATGATGCAGTCTGATGTATGTGTGCAGAGTAGCTGTGTGGCCTTTGTGTCTGGTGTCAAACCCCCCCTGTGCTCCTTGCTTTTCAGGCTTGGGTCTTGTGGGCTAACATGCCATAAGATTGCCCAGCAATATCAATTTAATCACATAGCCAAAAGCTTATTTCCCCAGAAGAATCCTATTGCTGAGTAGGAATGTTGTCTTTTGGGGAGCTTTTCAGAGAAGAGACTTGAAGAATTTCTTGTTTTTAAATGAGAAAAATAAATGTTAAGAGGAGATTTGATGTTGTCTCAAAGGAAGAGTAAATGGCATGGATATAGAATTGTTGTTTAAATGGGAGACAAATGTGTGTAAAATGGTCAGTAATGAATTTAGACTGTAACTTAGAAGGATTGGAATTTTCAGTGCAATGAGGCCACGAGACAGTTTTCCTGTGCTGAGGGCAGGAAGCCCATCCACTCAGAAAGAAGAGCCTGATGAGTTTGTAAAAGTGCTTATGTGATGCAGTTGCCTGGGATAGCAGGAGAGTAAGCTCCAGAAGCTTTCCAAATCTGTGTTTCTTTTATTGCTTATTACATATTCTTATACATGCTTAGTCCATGTGTAATTTAATGTGCAGTTTACTGCATAACATTATCCTTTATTGGATTAAAAAAACTAATTTCCTGTAGAGCATTCAGGAGTGCTATAATCTTACTGACCATTAAGGACTTTACCCTTGTCACCACTATGAAATGGTTGGCATCATTTTTTCTTGTGTGCAGGAAATTAAAAATATCAACACTTCTGGTTACCTATATGAAGAAATGTAAGCCTTAATTTCCCAAGTGTTAAATACCCTATCAAAGACCTTCATTTCCAGGGTGGTAAATGCTTTATGCTACTTTGCATGTAGAGAAAGTTCACCTCCCACTGACTTCAGATGCACCTACTCACATTCAGCATCTTAGCAGCTCACACCACAAATTACTCAATTGGGGTGTGGGAGAAAAATAAGGAATATATATAATGCAAATTCCTCAGACTTACATGTGAACTTTACAACAGAGTTAAAAAACAGTTTTCTAGAGCGTCTGTTATTTGCTATGAGAATTTTCTTGCTTTTTCTCAGTAGAACCAGCCCCCTCCATCAAATGCTTTCCATCTCTACAGCAAAAGAGGTTGAGATGGTACAGGCAGGAGCTTCCTTCCTACTGTCTGTACAACAGGTACATGGCAGGTCAAAGTGGCATCTCACCAAGCAAATATACAGCACTGTGAATGAAGCTGAACACACAAACAAAGAACCCCCAAAAGCAGACTTCTGTCATGGGATTTACCCAGACTACCACTGAACAACAGTGTGAGCGAGCTCTTTGGATATGCAGCATGCTCCTGAACTATCCACAACAGTCCTGTCATGGGTAGCAGTAGAAAAACTTGCTCATTTTGCGTCCTGCCTTGAGTGGGACGGAGATTCTTTACTACTAGTCTTGTGTCTGCTCACTTAATGGCCAGAGAATATATTTTATGTTTATTAAGGCCCTGTGTTCTGGTGTTAAGGACTTTTCTCTTTTGCTCCCATACTCTTCCTGTAATCTTCTCCTTATTATCTGCCCCCTAATTTACACTGCTATCCCATCTTGTTCTCTTCTGATTCCTACCTTCTGCTCAGCTCCTGCCTGTACACTTGTTCTCCTACTGTCATTCTTTCTGTATCTGTACCCTCTGCCCTTCCTTTGTTGTTCCAACTTTTACTAAAACTTCTGGGCAGAGAAGAAGACTTGTTTAGGAGGCCTAGACATTTAGCAGTCTTATATGAGAGCTGGAGTCTTAAGGAAATTCTGCAGGCAAATTTTAAGATGTAGCTGAGGGTATTAAAATTGAGTTTTCTCTTTATGATTTCCATGTTTGGTTAATTTTTCATGAAACCAGTGTAAGACTGAGCTTCCATCTGGCCAACTTCTTGAAGAGTTTTAAGGTGCCACTCTGATGGTTGCAGGTGTTGGAATTCTTTGATAATCAAATTGTAATAAAGTGTGTCATCCTGGACAAAACTGGAGTTCTCTCTGATTTTCTCTTTGAAAAACAGCTAAACCATTCTAGCTAAAACATGAAAAACATTCAAAGTCTGTTCATACAGACTAATGTGTATTTAAGCCTTTGGAGAGGAACTAAACCAGTGGTCATGACTCTTCTAGATAAAACTTAAATTTACTTAAATTCGTTTATGTTGCACTTGGTTGGGGGACTTAGGAATGAAAGGATAGGATCTCTTGTTACCCTTGTATTTTTTTCTCATATCTTAAAGGTGCTAGAGGGTGGAACAAGTGCTCTTATATTAAAAATAGAAAGTCACCCATGTAAGAGGCTAAAGCACCATCAAGTCCAGTTAAGTGACAAATAAATGTGAGTCAGTGGGATCAAGCTCTTTAAACAGTATCCTGATTCCATATTCTGTCTGTACTCTGCTGTGAGGAGGCCATAGGACTTCTTAAATTTTTGAAAATACTTTCATGGCTTGCTCACAGCTAATTGCTAATTGCTCCAGAGGACAAGCCTCTGAAGATGCTGATGAATGTGTAGCTACTGCTGGGTGCTGTTTTATGCAAATAGTTTTCTTCTGCTGGGAGAAGAGGGATCAAGGAATACTTGGGTTAGGAAGGTGAGTGTCAGCATGGGAGGGTGGTACTGAACCTCAGTTCTGCTGCTGAGTGCCATTTGTCTGGTTTAAGTGGCTTCACGATAAGTGTATCTCCATGCTGGGACTAGTTTGGTCATTGCTTGTAAAGGATGGTATTGATTAATATTGATATCTGCTGCAAGGTAAATGCTGCTGTAGTCTGATGTGCTGAGGCAGCTACTGATCATGGTTGATAGGAGTGTCTCAGCCTTTGTCTGACACTCTTCCCTCCTACCATTTCAGTAACTGATATTAGATTCCATGCCTGGTTTTGGAAGGTGCAGTATACATAACCTTATTGAACATGACAGGGTTTCGCTGTATCCTTTCCATCTGTGGCATGTGGTACTGGAGAGTGCAATAGGCTCTGGGGGGCAGAGTCAAGCCTGTGTTACCTGGGTGAACCATCTCCCTACCTCAGAGAGCTTTCCTTTCCTCCTGACGGGCCTGTGAGGGAGGGAAGGAGGATGCTGGCTAAACAGAACCATTCCCTTTTTTGTGCTGTTGGCATTAAAATGCAGGTTTGTCTGTTTTGGTCCTAAGCAGGTCCAGTGAATCTCTTGTGAAGTAGATCCAAAGCCTTGGGACCTCACTGTGCTGCAGCTGTCAGGAGACACATGTGCTGGAGTCCCATATGGGATTCCTCTCCAGGAATTCCCTGCACTGGTCCAGCTGGACAGAAAGTTTTTGCAGATTTCTGTGGGCTTCTCTTGTTCTCTTCTTCTTTCACTGGCTCTGTCTTACAAGTGGGAGGACAGGAGCCAGCTGGAGTTCATGGTATCCCTCAATGCTGAGGGATGTCCTTTTTTGTGGAAATGAAGCAAATAGTCTTTTAATGGCTTTTGTTCAGTTACATGCAACTTACTCAGCTAAAGGTTGATAAAAGGTCCCCTTTTGCATGAACAAACACAACTGGAAAAAGTCATTCCAATTGTCAAGTAAATTTTATCCTCCTATCTGAAGGCAACAGGAGGGCCCCTAGAATTAAGACAAATGTAGCTCATGTCCTTTTAATGGTTATTTGATTATTCTTTCATTACAAGTAACTAGTTCCCTTTTCTCATTATATGTCTTGCTTTTATCTAAGAAAAATTACTCAGTTTATAGGAGTGGACCATTAAAATTGCTCATCCATTAAGAGTTTATTGTAGTGCTATGAGATTGCTGGTTTCAGAAAACATCTGTATTCCAATAGATTTGTATAGATTTTTGGTTCTTCTGCCATTTTGCCGATGGTCATCATTGACAAATGAGAAAGCATTTGTCAATGAGGTAGTGAGGGTGGATGTGCAAGGCAAAAATGATATGGAGAGGTCAGAGAGCACAAACACTGCACACGTTTAGTGTGCCTTTTGGGGAGTGAGAGGTATTGGAAGGGAAAGGGGCACTAGGGAATAAGACCAAAATGCATAAAAATGCTCTGGTACTTGGAAAGGCTTCAGGTTTTGTGAAGATTTAGTGAATTCAGGGAGAGTTCTGTCTGTGTTTGACCTGTGCACTTCTGTTTTATTCTCTTTTCTTCTCTTTCCTCTTCAATTGCTGTAAGAGCATATTATTCAAATGGGAGAAGGGGCAGCAGTCAGCCAAGGGACACGGGGACACGGAGGGGACAGGAGAGGGAGCATTGGAATTGTAGTTGGGAGCATGACTTGAGAAATCCTTGGGTCCTGCAGGCAGGTCACTGCAAGCAGGTCACTGCTGGCCACTCCTGTTAGTTTTGTGGCTAGGGCTAGGGATGCCAGCAGGCAAAGCTGGTGCAGAGAGGTAACAACTCTTACTGTATCAATTGACAGTTTGAAAAATAGACAAGCATTTGATCTGAAAGTACTAGTGTAGTTTCTCTGTAAAATATAATGTACTTTTTTGTTCTGTGTAATATAATATGAAGACTGATGGATGTCTGAAGGTCAAGTGTTCATCTATACAGGTAAACTGACTGGTAAAGGAATTGTGAATTGTTTTACCTGTAAACTAGAAGTACACTGGGGTAATTCCTTACATGGAAACTCCATTCTATAAAGAAAGCTACTTTTATTCTGAGATACAGTGCATGCTAGGGGAGCAATAACAACAAACTATGATTATCAGACTATTCCCAGTGTAGAGCAGCCAAAAGAATAAAGTAAGGAAAGGGAGAAAACAAAAAAGATAGAGATGGAAAGAAGGCAGTGAAGTGGTTCAGTAGAGATACCTGTAGGAAGATATAATATAACTATGCTTTCTCATCTGAATTTTACAGACTGGAATTAATTGTGTAGTAGCCCTCAGAAATTTGTTCAAAGGTGAGATACTTTGGTTTTGAAGAGTTGATGCTTTTCCATCAGCTCAATGTGGCAATAGGATGTGTATGTATTGAATTTTTCCATACTATTTCTAATGACAAGGTTCTTGGTTATGAGTTTAATTAGGACTCAGCACTGTCTTTCATGTACAAAAATCAGAAGTCTGAGGACTATGAATAACCCATATTAAATGTCTCACTATTTATGATTATATATCTGGTACACTATTAATAGAGATTTATATGTAGAATAAAATAATTCTTCAGTGGAAGAAGGGCATAGCATATGCATATATATATACATATTTTAGGCTGAAATGCCCTTTGACAAGCCAAGAACAGGGCACTATTAATACCTCTTTAGTAAGTGAATTAATTTTGGCAGTTAACATACTGCATCTTTGCTTTACTGAAATATTTTATCCCTGTTGTACTTGTCTGCCATCATTATAGGCAAGCTGCTTAATTGCCTATAATGCAATTATAGGCCTGTCGTAATGCAAATTATATCCCTTAATTACTTCATTAATGTTGTAGGAAGTTTCAGGTACACAGGGTGAGTGTCCATGGAGCTACAAGCAAGGAAGAAAGCTTCAGACGAGGGAAAGAAGTGGCTAAGTGTGGGGTTGCCTCCCGCATTGGTGGGTTGACCTTACCAGTGGGAGGTTTTGCCTTCCAGAAAAACCAAATGAGAGATGCAACCTCCTTTTCCCTATTTTCATGTTGTACTGCGTATGAGAGAGCAGAGATTTCTGTTGAGGTGAAAAGCTGTACTTGCAACATGGAGAGCATGGTAGCATGCTGATGTTGGCAGATAAAGCCATTTCTGCAGCAGGAGATACACTTCTGAACAGGGAGATTCAGATGTGGTCCTGATCCATGGATGAGTACATGAGCAGTTTGGTCTGAAGGTGCTAGATGTTCACAGTGTTAAACATGGATGCTGGGAGGAGTTTTCACATCTAATTTCCATGTGTTTGAACACCAGAGACTTTCAGGTAGAACACACAGAACAGCTGTAAGTAAATGCCAGTATTTATTTCATTCTGCTTCTTTATGGTGTTCCTCAAATTATTGTTGTTTGTGTAACCTTCAGTAAAGTGTATTTGAATGTTCAGATGTTATGTAGTTAGCATTGCTCCCCTTCTTAAGTACAGGCATTTCTATGAATTGGCCTTATTTCCTTTTTAAATACAATGTTTCTATACATCTTTACCTGAGCTTAAAAGCTATGCATGGATCATTAAAATAATAAGATAATTAAGGTGAAAGTTTTGGAAATATAAGGGGAAATATAACATACAATGTTATATTAAATATATCAAATATTTCATAGGGTTTTTTTCTGTTGTCACAGATTACCACCTTTGTTAGCTATTTCATTCAAATGTTTTCCAGGAGGGATAGTATCTCACTTTCCTGATTTGATATTGGTACTGGGTGACCACCTTGCTTTATTGTACCCATGCTACTGTCATCACAGCTAGGTAGGAAGCAAATGTCCTGCTCTGTCAAACTCTTAGGAATTCCTACCCTGAAGAAGAAGGTTACAAAACTTTTCTCATGGGGAAAAAAAAAAACCAAACAAAAACCATGCTTCTTCTATAGTATGAATGAAAATACCTCCATGCCATGGGCAGGGACATCTTTCACTAGACCTGGTTGTTTAAAGCCCCATCCAGCTTGTCCTTCCACACTTCCATGGATGGGCCATCCATAGCTTCTCTGGACAACGCATACCAATGCTTGAATACCCTCATCATAAAAAATGTCTTCCTTATGTCTGATCTAAACTCTCAGTTTAAAACTGTTGTCCTGTTGCTCAGGCCCTGGTAAAAAGTCCTTCTCCATCTTCCTTTTAAGTCCCCTGTATATACTGAAAGGCTGCAATAAGGTCTCTCTTACAGATAGAGAAGTGTGTATCCTGAAAATGTCAGATCTGTTTTCCAAGACATTGTTAGGATGCTCCACAGAAGGATAGACTTGGATTTTTCTCCAGTAGATGTACTTCCAAGTTACTGCATTTTTGAGCATAGTAGCCCCAGCATCTCTGTGTAGCCTGTGGAAAATATTTCCAGGGAATGATTCTTCTCATCTCACTGAGATTCTGAAAGTATCTGTTTCCAGATCCTTAAGCAACTAAATAAAATTAAGTAGGCTGAACATAAGCCAAAGCCTACAAATATGACAACAATTTGATGAATAATGGCTGAAAATTACCCCAATGGATCAATACAAATATTACATATTAATTATGAGCAGGTTATTGTTCACTCAGAAAGCACATAAATGATCATCAGGCATGTATGAAGGGCTCATTTTCATACGGTATAAAATGGCATTTGTTAGAAGACTGAATTTTCTACATTTTCCCCTTTTGTGTCATACTTATATACTTTCATTCAAAGTCATATTTTTTTTCAGGTGGAGAGGAATATTCCTTATTTCTGATGCAATTGTTTTATTGTTACTCTTGGCACACAGCCATTCAATTTGTTTGAAGGAACAGTAGTTGCAGGGCGTGATAAGTAGAGTGATTGCCATCAAGAGTCATTTAGTGTTTGCTTTCACAGAGCACAAGCTCCTTTTGATTCACTTTAAAAGGATAAGGCCTGATTTTTGTCTGGTGTAAATCAGAGAAAAATGCTGCCTGTTTTGAATGTGTGTCTCTTGTGTTTAATTAATTCCTTGAAGATTTTTTTATTGTAAGCCCATTGTAGGATTTGTACCACCTCATTCAGTCTGTCCTTACTTTTGAAATTCTTCAGTTATACCTCTGTGGACTCTGTATTTTCTCATATATCTCTGTGATGGGAGACTTGGTACTGGACACTGCTTGCAAGGTGAGACTATTGATTTAAACAGTGGTTTACTGCTTTCAGGACTCTTCTCAGTACAATTCTTCCTGATATTCTGTTAGCTTTATAAAATGACACTGAACATGGTGCAAATGTTCTTATTTTGCTGACCACATCAATACTTAAATAATTTTTTCCTAGACTATACTTGATAAGATGGCATTTCTTCTGTTTCATGTTGTTCATTCAACCAGCATTTGTTAGGTCTGTATGAAGGTTTTCCACAACCTTGTCTCAGAGTTCTGTTTTGA
Organism: Geospiza fortis; assembly: GCF_000277835.1. Taxonomy (NCBI): domain Eukaryota; kingdom Metazoa; phylum Chordata; class Aves; order Passeriformes; family Thraupidae; genus Geospiza; species Geospiza fortis. The sequence goes on along the minus strand of NW_005054318.1, from coordinate 6,936,266 downwards.
CTGTCAGATAAAATTGTGTCACTTGTAAACTTGCCCTATTCACACTCTTTGCCAGACCATTAGTGAAGACATTGAGCAGTAGCCTACATGTTTAGGCACCATGCAGTTTATCTTTAGCCTGAGTGAAAAGTAAAACCTGTATTCCCGCCTTTTTGCTTGTATCAGTGACAATAGCACAACTTGATGCATCTGAGAAGGTGGCCAAACAAAACTTGTCCCCGTAGACTTTAGCATTGTTTGACGTTTGAAGTTTGAACCAGTTTGGATCAAAAAAAAAAATATTCTGTGAAGCGGCTGTGAAGATCAGAGTCTCAGAGTGGTTCCAAGAAACCTATAGGAGTAGAAGGAGCGGAGCCCACAGATGAGTGTTTCCTACAGCCTCAGAGCCAAGCACTTGTTAATTGGGGTCAAAGCACCCTAGGCTGCCCCTGGCTGGCAGCTGAGCCTGTGGGTGGCAGTGAAGGTGGGCAGAGGAAATGGGGGTGTGTGGCTAAGGCTGTGCACCACAGACTCCATTGCACTGGGATCAGTGGAGGCACTCTACATTTTTCCTCTTCCTTCCATCAGTCTTTTAGTCATTACTGCAGAGATGTATTTCTGTGCATAGCTTGTCAGTCAACATGCAGGAGGTAGTGTGGAAGTCCACAATCCTTGGAATCTCTGCTTTCTTAGCTGTGTTATATTCCCAAAGCTTCAACATAGGAATACTTAGTTCCTGGCATCTTTTAGATTCCCAAATGATTGCCTGGCTCCAACTCAGCCATGGGCTTTGCACTTTTCTCATGTTGCTGAATTATTGATGCTGCTTCATTGCAAAAGAGCTCCTTAATGCCCATGTTGCAGCATGGGAACCTGATGTGAGACATTCCCTTCTGTAGTTTATCTCAGCCCTCAGACACACATGGGCAACTTGCAGAGGAAATAGGTTGGGGTGAGGGAGGAGAGAATATATGAGCAATGGGGAAAAATGGAATCAAATATCAAAACACCAGGATAAGAGCCCCAGCTGAGAAATGGGAACAAAAAGATGTGTTTCATTAGTTGGGAGGAGATGGCTATGTCTAGTCCAATTTGGCAAAGAAGATCCACATTAGTGTTCCACATTTTGCTATGGCAGCTTCTGAGGGAGTTGTTCCTGCAGGCCTGTCTCCCCTTTCAGGTTTGCCTTTAATTATGAGCAGCAGAAGTATGCTGGGGGAAGGCAGTACAGGGGATGTTGGAAGGCTCTGTGCTTGTTCACTGAAGCATGAGAACAAATTCTGTGCACATTTCAAGGCAGGAGCATGTCTGGTTGCCTATATCTGCCTCAGATTCTGCAGTCCTACCTTACAATTCACTCATGCTGCCTGTGCAAGTTCAGCCTATGCTGCGTTCCGTGGGTTTCTGGGCTTATATGAATCCAATCCGGCCAGCACGAATCCAAGCCCAGCATCCCAAAATACAGAGTGATGCTGCCATGCAAGCCAGAGCTCTTCAGCCTGGGCTGTGTATGTGCTGCAGGTGCCTGGGCTTGGGCTGATTTAAAAGGAGTAGTATTTAGCAGGAAATGTGTTGTGAATACCTGAATATGAAAATCTATTTCATGTGGCCTGATTCTACTATTTACAGGTGCAAGTACTGAATCTGAAACAAACACAGTACCCAAACGAACCAAAAAACCAACGAAAATTTCTTTGTTCAACCAAAAAAAAAAAAAATCCCCAGTTCCTTAGAATATCCCAGCAAGATCCCCATAAGACTTTTAGTACTAGCACAATAACTTTTTTACTGGTGAAAATAACTCATACCTCTTGGCATCAAACTTTTTCAGCCCTGCATCACATTAGCAAGGGATGATTGTGCTTATGTAGAAATATAAGGTGTTCCTAGTTGGCTGCTAAATTACAGGCTTCTAAGTTTTTAGCAGAAATTCTTGTGTTAATCCCTAAATATATGACTTTATACTCCATGGTCCTCAGTTTAGTCTGTCTGTTTTACTCTTAGCCTACCTGTGCAATACTCTGATCTTCCTCTGCATTGACCCAGCCTTTGAATCTTGTGATATGCTCTTGTTTCTTTAGCATGTTTTCATTTTCTTGTGCCAAGGTTGTTAATGTAAGTATTAAATAAGATCAGTTCCAAGGTCCCAAGCTTGAAGAAGCTTTAATTGGGTGTGCAGGGTACATTTTGTACATAAACAAAGGACACAGCAGAGATCCTCATGGGAGCAAATCAGCCTAATCCTGATGTCTTCTGTAGAGTTATTCTGCTTATTCAGAGGATGCTGCTTCCTTTCAGTCTTTTGTCCTGCACATAGATAGCAAAACAGCCTCCTATCCTATGGACTGGATATCTTTATAAGGACTCTGAAATATGATTTGGATGAATCATGATTGAATGGACAGCACTGATGTTGAGGTGGAAGTAGGACAGAAATACTCTTGTAGCAACTTTGTAAGGGAAGAACAAGCAAGAGGGTATTGTGTAGATGTGGGAAGAGGCAGAGGATACACAAGCCAAAAGCCCTGAGTAGACAGAAGAGGAGCCTCACAGAAATGCTGTACATTCTTGGGGCCATCAAGTCAGAAATGCATTGTGCTCCTGGCATGGCTCAAACAGCCACTTGTGAACTACAGATAAGTCTTTATATAAACCACCAGTCAAGTATATTGCATATCTTCTTGTATATGGAATACTATTGTCATGATTCATGTGTACCTTTTACCTTATAATGTGCAGAATTAATTGCACCTTCTGTGGAAAGCCAATACATTTTCAGTGGGGTTTTTTAAAATTAAATAGCAGGGAGCACATAGAGTAAACACTAAGCAAAATCACATTACTAAGCATCTGAAAAGCAGTTAGGAGTATTAAAACCATGAGCTTCAGGAAAATTATCTGCCCCTCCAGGGTTCCCCAAAGTTGTGCTATTGGGTATCAGCCCTTTTCCCACACTCTTCTGTCTCCTCTTTATCACACGGATGATCAAGAGATGTGCAAAGGAGAAAACCAAGAAATTACTTTCCAATTTATAGACATTAACCCAGTGCAGTTGTCCTTTAGCCTCTTCCTCAGGTTGAGGTCTTTCTCACAGACTCTGTCTAGACCTAAACAAATCTGAAGCTACAAGGATTTCATCTTTCCAAATTCTTCCTTTTCCCCTGAGCCTAAAGGCAGTTGTCTAAAGGCAGTGCTTTTCTGGTAACTCAAGGAGAAAT
>NW_005054318.1:6901152-6933005 GCF_000277835.1 Geospiza fortis | reverse complement strand
CAGAGGTTATGTGTGTCTCCATTAGGAGGGTTGATGGCTGCTTTTGGTATGGGGTAGCCAAGTGCATGAGAGGCAGATTAGTAAGTGGGCATGTGTAGGGCTGCCCTCAGTTTGAAGGATCTCATTTTCAAACTTGTTGCAAGCAGGCAAAACTGGATTTTTAAAAATGAGGATAAGGACAGAGAAGGAATAATACATCCTATTCCTCCAGACCACCAGGCCCTAGGCACAAGCGCACTCCCTCCCAGTCTGAGCACCACCAGAGACCTGTGTCAATGAACAATCTTCATGCTAAGGACAGCACTACTTTTGGTATAAGTTAATTTAGTTCCAGCAGGTCAGTGTAAAGTACACTGCAAAACTACAGGAAAGCTGCAGAGAATTCCCTGTAGCAACACTCAGAATTGCTTTCCTTTAGCAAGTGTCTGAATAGCCTGACCTCAGCAGTTTCCCTCATAATAATGATTTATACTGGCTCAAAACTGAGGGCACCAATTAAACTGTAAGCCAGCAACACATCTGTAGAAGTTTTCTTCCTCTGTTTACAGTAAGCACTTTTAGAATAGAAGAACTTTACCTTCCAACTGTTGTAGTTTTCCTTTAGCTGTGAAATTTTTTTGACTGATGTAATAATGCCCTATCACCTGGCCAGTCAGGAGGAGGAGGCAACATATTTCATCAACAATCTGGACAAGGGGATTGAGTGCACCCTCAGACAGTTCAAAGATGACACCCAGTTGGGTGGGAGTGTGAATCTGCTGGAGGGCAGGAAGAGAGGATCTAGAGGGATCTAGACAGGCTGGATCAATGGGCTGGGGCCAGTGGAATGAGGGTCAACAAGATGACGTGCTGGCTCCTGCCTGCAGTTGGGTCCCAACAACTCTATGCATTGCTACAGGCTGGAGGCAGAGTGGCTGGAAAGCTTCTCTAGTGAAAAGGACCTGGGGATGTTGGTTGGGAGCAGCTGAACATGGGGCCAGAGTGTGCCAAGGTGGCCAAGAAGACCAATGACACCCTGACCTATATCAGGAATAGTGCCATGGGACGCCTTCCACTAGACCAGATTAATCAAAGCCCTTTCCAGCCTGGCCTTGAACACCTTCAGGGTTGAGGTGTCCACAGTTTCTCTGAACAACCTGTTCCAGTGCCCCATCCTTTGGAATGCTACCTTCCCTGTCTACAACACAGAGAGATGTTCCAGCTGGGGCTCAGAGCCAGAGCACAGTCAGGTCTTGATAACAGTGTACTGTAGTAGGCCCTGGTACCATCCTTGAAGTCTTGCTCTATTTATTTATTTTTGTCACAGTAAGGGTCCTAACTATCCCTCTCTATCACTCATCTGCTTTTTTCCCTGCACTAAGCAGTTGCTAGGAATTTGGCCAAGAGGCAGTCTTCTCAAAAGGCCATCAGTTGCAGACTTCAATATGGGATTGTGGTGGTAAATCAGCTTGCTAGAATACTGAAGACCAGCACTTTGCTCTTTGCCAAAATGCAAGAAGGCAGATAATGGCTGCAGCAAAAACCAGGTATCTAGCAAAATATGTTAGGATATCAGTAAAAGAATATGGGATATTTTCAGAAAAAGGATCCACTTCCTGTGATCCTGAAAGGGTTAAGCTCCTCCAACAGGTTACTGAATCTGCCTGCAAAATGGCTTTAAATCTTTGCCAGTTTGCAGTACAAAACATGAAATGCAGGAGCAAGTTAACGCTATTCTACAAGTTGTCCTACAATGATCCATAAAGAAGGCAAGGATGACATTCTTCCTTCAGTGCCATTGGTCTCCCTCTTGTCTCAGAAGGCCAAAAAGGAAGTGGAAAAACTCGTGGCTCCTTGACTTGAGATACACCTGGCTGTGCAGTGCTGCCCTGTCCATTCCTGTACTCTTGTTTTAGCTGTAGTTCACTGTTGTACCAGTCCTCAGGCTGAAGCAGATCTCTGAGTGCACTAGAGTAGGAGTTGCCATTCCCAGCTGGACATGGCTATCATTGTTTATTGTGTACTGAGTGTTCATGTTGGTGCTGTTAGACTCAAAGCAAGTTTGTGAAATGCACTGTACATAAATCCTGTCTCTGACATCCATCTAACTGGAGTCAAGCATGGAAAGAAAAAGACAAAAATCACTCTGTTGGGTCATCCCTTACAGTAGGAGATCACTCTTCTTCCATTTTGCCACATTCTTTATATTCTTTCACAGTCAGGGTTGGGTCTGGAGGAGAACTAACCAGATCACGAGCCTCCTGCAAAGCCACCAGCTTGAGGCACAGGGATAAATGTTAGTGAATGTTAACCTGCAGGAGAACAGGGAGTGTGCCTCATGGAGCATCTTGTTCTTTCCATTGAAGGATTAGGAATCTGTTTCTACAGGGAAAAGGAACAAATACCCTCTGTTCAACTCTATTCCCTTTCAGGGATGAGGAGAGGAAAGATTTCCTTCCCCTGGTGGAAAAGTCAGGACCAGCAGAAGATTTGGTCCCTTTACTCAGGACATCACATTGTCTACCTCCCTGTCACCTAAAATGGTGAATTTTACCATTCATGTTTCCCTAAATCTGGACAGACACTTCCTAGCGCACTTCCAGAAGGATGTGACACATGTTAAGGTACACTAAAGACAGTGTGCCTTGTTTGTACAGTAATTAGCTCATCCCCATTTTGATTGCAAGCTTTCACTGCCAAATATTTGGGAGAAGCTTAGTTCCTATGATATTGCAGGTATACATCTGCCAGGATGGATCTGCTCTGAATGATATTTACTTTCTTCAAGCATTTGTCCTTTGAAGCATTGTCCAAAGCAGACACTTCCTTTGTAATGCCTGGCAAAAAATGACTTGAGAAACCATCCCAGCCTGCTTTAAGCCAGCTTCTGAACTGAAAGGAGGAAGATGGCCACAACAGTGCATCCCATTGTCAGAGAAAATAAAGATGGAATTGTTGCTTTTTTCCTGCTCAAAGAAAGTGAAGTGAAACAGGCACCTCAGTTTTTGGTATCAACCTAATTGAATAGAAATTAGGGCCATAAAGTAATCTGGACTTTATACTGAAATCTGATCTCTGTCAAAGCATTTCAAGGACATGCATCGTGCCTATAAAAGGCATTATAATTATGGCAACAGAACCTCCACTCTAATCTGTGTTGCCCTTGTCACAAAGTACCCTGACAATTCTCCTTCTGTTGTCATTCTGCATCCTGAGAGATGCTGAGCCCCCATTAAAGCTTGAAGTTTGGTAGTGGAAGAGTGCCTGCCTCACCCAGCTGTGTCAGTGAGTTGTTAAGAGGATGTAAACAATTTAAAGGCAATAACCTGGAGTCCTGTGTGTTTTCAAGCAATGCCTGGGCAACAGGCAGTGATGCCCTGCCTACTGTACCTTTGTGAAGCTCCTATCACTTTGTCATCATGCCTGTACTTGGTGTATCAGGGGCAGCACCCCTGTAGGTATGAGGTTACTGCTGTATTGAGTCCTGCCCATGCCTCCAATATCAGCCCTTTCCAGAGGTACAGAAGCTGGAGAAGACACTGGGATCTTTCTAAGGAAGAAGCATTTGGAGTGTAATGCAGCATTCCACTTGTGCAGCCAGGAAAGCTTTGCTCACCCTTAGTAGCTGCAGATACAGGAGGGAGGCTGTTGGCCACAGCCCCTGCTCCCATCATCTTCCACTGCCTGGATGTCACTTATGTGCTACCAAAACCTCCTGTCCACATTTCTCTCATAGAGTTTTTCAGGCTTTGTCTGATTCATGAATTAGATCTAATCCCTCCTAATCCCTAATCTAACCTAATCTAATCAAGCACTGCTCAAGAGCTTGTTAAAACTGAACATTAACATCTAAGTAATATTCCAACACTCCATATAATTTCATTCCTTTTGCACTTAATGCAACTTCTTGCTTTTGTTTAATGCCACTTCCTTGCCTGTTTTGGGTTTTTTTGGTGTATGCCTACACAATATTTAAATTTATAACACATCATTTTAGCTGAAATCATTAGGAAAGCTGAAGCACTCATTGAACCCTAGGACTGAAACACTTCTCAGCTCAGTTTAGAAGTTCAGATCTAAGGTTCCTAAATGTTACAATCATCTCAGTTATGAATAAAAGGAGATCATATTAACAGATTTCTTGCAGCTTAGACTATTAATTCTCTCAATTAACGCAAAAGCATCATTAAAGGCTGCGGGTCTGGACACTTAGGTGCACTGGCTGATGCCTGGTGGCAAAGCCAAGCCAAGCCAAGCCTAGCCAAGGTACAAGAAAAGCACATTTCACCCTCCAGATCATTTTAGCAGGTCCTTTCCTAGGGCATAACTTGTTGTTTACAACAAAGGAAATACTACAACTAAAACACAGTCCCCAGGGGGCACTTCCCTGTCTCCGCTAGCGGGAGGAAACAAGACACACCTTCCATGTGACCTGAGAAACTGCTTTCTATCGTGCCATATGGACCTGAGGTAGGCAGGGATGCCAAAACTATCCCTAGGCTGCTGTCTTGTAAAACTCTGCAGCAGTTAATGCATGTCAGCTCTGGCAGATGTAAAATGCATTGCAATGCTTTTGAAGATTGCACCAGAACCCTTGTCTAATCGAAAGGTCATGTATTGCTGTGATGTGTCTTGAAATAAGAAAAGTAATCCTTCTTCTTAATGAGTTGAGAGCACCACTGCATGCTGATAGGGATACACTTCCCTGTTTATATTGTGGATTGTTTCTCATCACTTGCAAACTGAAGCTCTGCTTCGTGGAAATGCTGCACTCAAAATGAGCACTTAAAATGCTTTGGCTCTTGCTGGCAGCTGGGGCTGATATCATCTTGTGAGGGGTTCTCAGAAGTCTGCAGGAGCTGTTTTTAATGGGACAGCAGGTCTCTGTTCCTCTGGATTATAAATTGAGTCTTTAAGTTGATCTTAATATTCAGAGTTGTGTTACTGAAAAAGTCAATATTTTATCAGGTAGCTGTCTGCATCTCAATTTTGAGGACAATTAGCATCCTCAGAAGTACTGAGCACTCATGATTCCTAGGCTTCTGGCAGCTCACTTCTGTTTCAATTTATATATTTAACTATGATATCCTGCATTTTTTATGCAAGCCATGAAATATTTTTAAGAGAGGTCTTTTGTTAACAATAGGTGAAGTTAATTTGCAGTGCTTTTTACAAATATATTTTATTAAGAACTTTTGATAAATGCTAAACAATGGGAAGGAAGGGAATATCTTCCATCCCTTCCATGATCATCACCACACTATCAGGCTTGTGAGTATACTACAGGGAATTCTACCTTGACTTCAGGAGGCTGCAGGATCCCACTGCTTGCAGCAAGGTTCTGAGCAAGATCCTCAGGCTGGGCCAGGCCAGCCACAGAACTCTCGCCTAAAGAAAACATTAAAAATGTACCAATTAAAACACTCCTGCAGAATGATGTCCAGCTCTAATCAGCAGAGGAGAGCAAAACAACAAGAAAAACTGGGAAAATCCTGAGAAGGAGTCTCCAAAGGTGGTGGTTTAAAATCTGCCCTTATATAACTTGTTGAAGTCACCAAATATGAACCTAGGCCAGCAAACTCATTCAATTTTTTATTCTATAAATAGTTTCCTCTCTCCAGTGGCATGAGTCTAAGGTTTAATAGTGGTTTGGCAGTTTGCAGAGAAAAACCTGAGCAGTCTGCCAGTTTGCTGGGAGGGAGGAGCAGAGGGATGGTGAAACACCATTCTACTCATTCTCTCTGCAACCAACTGACTGAAGGTTTGGACTTAACTCATTTGTGGGATTCAACCTTCAACATGTCCAGTTATTTGGAAAACACAGGGAAGCCCAGACCTCGGGGGAGGCACTTCCCCAGCACCCTGCCTGCCTGCCTGCTGCAGCACTGGAGCCTCTGCTGCTCTGCTGCTCCCTGCTGTGCTCCAGCACCCCAACAGGAGATCTTGTGCTTTTATGTACATCAATTTCTGCGTAGTTCTTAACATGGGGGGAAAGCACCCAAAATGTTTGGTTTGGAGTGGTTTTTTGGTTTGTTTTTGGTTTTTTTTTAAATGATTATCCCTTACAATTTGCTTTCCCAGCCTGGTTCTGTGTTGCTAACTGGAAATGCAGGCTTAAAGGAGGCAGTACTGGAACTAAAGAAACCAGGCAGGAAAGAGAAAACAATGGCTTGGATAAAAATCATTCCCCTGGACAGAACTGGATAACCAGGCTGAGAGGGATGAAGGGGGATCCCCGAACTCCAGCTCCTGTCTTTGTGAGGCTGCTTTGGGAAGGCTGGGGAGAGGGGGGCAAGCCAAACTGCGAGCCAAGGAGCCCTGTAGGAAGGGAGGGGCTGCAGGGGTGTGTCAGCTGGAGACTGAGGGAGCTGGCTGCCAGCTCCCAGCCCCAGAGGATGAGTAAATGCAACTTGCTTGGCCTGTGAACAGACAGGATGCATGCGGGTAAGGGAATGTGCTGGGAGGCCTGAGGCCTTATACCTTGGCCACTGTCACTTCAGTTTTGTTGGGGATGAATAAAAGATTTCTAGGGGGGAAGTTGCAGATTCATAGCATTTGGCTGGTGGAAAGCAAACCTTTTCCTTAGAGAGCTGAAGTAGGTGTAGTTGGTCACAGCTTAGTGTGAGCCTTGGCAGCCCCCTCAGGAGAGGGACACAAGTCCCTTTGCTCTCTGAGCATCTTGGCTGAGACCCCAGGAAGGAGGACAGTGTCTATGGCACAGTAGTTATGACAGGACAAAACTCTCATTTGTTGTTTACAGTTGTTAATCTTCAGTTCAAAAATGACACAAACATATCAGAGTCATTCCTGTCTCTGCTCTGGATCCTCCACTTGAAGGAGACCTCAGAGGGACATGCCTGGAGGGCAGCTCAAGCTGCAGACCTGCTTTGGGTCACTGACACAACTGTGTGTGTAAAACAAGTACACCCCGAGCTCTGTGCCCCAGCCTGACCCCAAAGCTCCTCTGTGCACACTCTGTGTTCTCCTGTGCAACTGAGAGCTGCTTGCAGGGCTGATGCTCCTTGCCACCACCGTCCCAGGTGCAGCTAGCCCTTTCCTTTCAGGAATGTAACCCCCTCAAACAAGAAAGGGAGGAATAACCTGTCCGGGAGATACCTAAGAGGATCAAATCAAGAGAAAGGAACCTCTCAAGATTCTCTTGTGCTTTTGACCTTCTATCTTACCTCTCCTTAACAGTGGCTTCTACTTCAGGGCAGGGCTTCATAATGGTCATTTGGTGCTCAAGTCTCCATCCCTGCTGTGGGCAACCTGTACAATGTCTGTGGAAGTAGGATTCCTTGGCATCCCAGCTGGCCTAGAGTTTGTCCTTCTGCCCCTTACCTGCCAAGGATGTTCTGTGTGCCCCAAATGATGTATGAGGCTGGGCAGGGGGAAGAGATCTCCAAAGACACCATTTTGAAATGCCAGACTGCACTTCTTGGCCAGGCATTTCCACCTTACACAGAAAGTGGGTTCTTAAATGCCTTGAATGAGGTGTTTTCAATTCATAAAACTTTCTGAGATTCTTCATCATTTGCCTTTTCATGTTTTTGTTCATTGTGCAGAAAGGAACATTTAATTTTTAAGCAGAGAAGGAGTATGTGTGTTGTTAAGTAAAAAATGTATTAAATATGTCATCAAGGGAAGTGTTTTAATAGGCACTTAGGGTTTCATGTGCTGTTTACTTTTGATAGCTTAGATGAAAACTATTTCTTGAGGGAAATTGTGTTCTTCTTTTGCCAAGACAAAATGTCTCTTAGCCCAAGTCATTACATTTACTTGTCCTTGACCCTGATCAGACAGGTAGTGATGCTAGTTCATAAATTGATGTTTATATCAGCAGCCTGATGAAAGACTAGAGCCCACAGGCTTTAAATATTGAGCATGACACTAAATTTCAGAAGTTGTGCTATTAATATCATGGTCATTTTCATATGCAACTAATTAAAAGTTGTTATATGGTCTGTTATGGTTATGTGGAATGACACTTGGTCCAAACAAAGGCAGTGCTGAACTTCACAAGCATTTGGGGTTAGATCCTCATTGGAGTAATCTGTTTCATACCTTCACCTCATTATGCCTATTTGATAGATTTCTATGGCAGTTAATGGTGGGCTGTGTTTAGACATTTGCATATGACTTGATGTTATGCTATTTCCATACAGAACACGGTACATAGGAATACAGTCTGCTCTTTGGAGTCTGATAAAGTGCCAGGGAGCTTGTAGGTGTGATGCAATGTACCTGTGATCAGGGATGGCTGAATCAGGGATTGAAAATGAGCTGTCAGGGAAGATGTCATGAAAGCAGGCTCAGCCTACAGTGCCAACTCATCTAACCTTTGGCTGCAGGGGGAAAAGGGAGGAACACATTCTCCCTTGGTTTAGTATCTAAAATGACTCCATTAGCCCCTGCAAAAATGAGAAATAAAAAGCAGTCTGTTTCTGGCATTCCTTTTCCTCCATAAATCAAATGGTATTTTGGGAGGATTGCAATCCTACAGATTATGTGGTTTGACATAAAATAATTTTGTTGCAAGTTGTAAAGTGAGAAGTGCAGAAAGGAATTTTCTGTTTTCTTTACCAAAAATTGTTGTCCTTCTTCTTGGTTGTGCAGAGAGGATAATTCAGACACAATGGGTTTGTTTCCCTCCTAAAGGAAGCAGCACAAATCAATAATTCTACCCGGGTCAGGACTCATCTGCATGGGAAGTCAGACTGCTCTAATTATAACTGTATTGCTGCAGTTATGCCATATAATCTCTTGTGTATCCTCTATTAAAGAGTAACTTCTTTTCAGCTTAGTTTAAACTACCTCTTCTGATGTTAAGAAACATCAACTGTGTTGAAAATCGCCATGGTTCATATTGGAAGGGAAATACTCAAATGGGGAATTAAGTTGCCAGCACGGTTAATTAAATTCACACCTTCTTTATGGTGGTGTAATTCCCCTTTTCTGTGGTTAATGTCAGGTTCAAGGCAGTGTTAATACTTCTTCCAGCCTTTTTAAACTTCTGTGAGCCTGCTTTTTTTAAATATTAGAGCCTGCTGCTAATGAGCTGCCCAAGCAGAAAAGCTGATTTCTGACATTTTAACAGGAAGAGGCTTTCTGCTGCTACAGCCAGGGCTGGGCAAAGCCAGAAGTCAGTAATGTAACCTGTCCATGAGACCTCAAACCAGTGGAGAATGTCCCATAAACATTATTGTTCCCACTTTTACATCCTTATTTATTTGTGCTTGGTTAAAAAAAAATCAGATTTTTTTTTAAATCAGCCCTACTGATGGTGATGGCAGAAATTGGAGAGGGTTGGAGTGAGACAGGTTTCGCCCAGAGAGCACAGAGCATTTCTCCAGTTGTCTTTGTCTGGTTCCCAGCCCTGTGTTCACTGCATCATGCAATGGTCTTTTGTTGAAAAGAATGAGTGAATCCTGTAACTCTTCCCCCATGAGATTGGTTAGTTTTGTCATCTCCATATGCACAGAAACTTGCTCAAGTCTCTGCATGAAGGTTGAGCTTGAGCTGGTAATAAAGAATGACTTTTAGCCCCAGGGACATTTCTCCTGGTTGTTTGTCGTGACCTACTACACCTCAGAAACCAGAATGATCCCCCTTCCGTTTCTCAATCAGACTGGGAAAAAGATGCAATATTGTCAAACATGATAGTCAGCAGTTTCAGTGCCAGAAGGGCTGTTCTTAAGCAAATTCTCCTTGGCTTGGCAGTATGCTGTGCACTATGCCATTGGTGGTGACCTGCCCTGGGGACAGAGTCCACTGCTGGCTGGTGGCAGTGCTTGGATATCAAGTAAGTTGATGCCTTTTTATTCTGTTTAAAGGCAAACTGAAATAAAATGGGTATTCCTTATGTCATTATTAAATATACACATTACTGGTTTTATTCCATCAAGAAAATTAAACCTTGTGGTTTTGCTTTAGTGTATGCAAACCTTTGAAAACCTAGATTACAAAGAAGTGCAAAATGTCTCTTAGAGCTACTGAAAACATTGTGAATAAAGATGGACCAACAAATAGCTTCTGCCTCACAACTTGATTATATGAAGATTCCACAGCTAAAATGTGAGATCAGAAATCTGCCTTGCCTCCTGCATCCTAGGCTTCTGGTATTAAAACCATTGATAAGTCTATGCCCATCACTGCTAAGAGCTGTATTTTTTACCTGTAATTATTTTTTAAGGAAAGTGTATTAAATTATCCTGTCACGAAAACCATTTTGACCAGTGCCTTACTATGTGTTAACAAAGTGTTAAAACCTGAATCCTGCTTTCTCCATGAGAAAGTGCACCAAAATCCCTTTCTGCTTGCTTTGGTGAAGGCTACATACATGGTACCTGTGCAGGGATGATCCCAACTCAGAAACAGTGGATCTCAGCTCACTGGGGGTCTGACATACAAAGTCAGGGTAGGATCAGGCTTGGGTTTTGTCTCTCTCCTGAAACAGCTTCTTTCACCTGAAGCTGTCGAAGGTGAGGCAAGCTGAAGTGTATTCCTTGCATCACTCCCAAAGAACAGCTCCACATTTCTATGTGATGCCTACAGAGTCATTTCCCATACAAGAAGACACTATTCAAGCTTCCAGACCAGAATGGTTACAGTGATCAGACTTACCCCTCTTTCTAAGCCTCCAGCAAGCTTTATAGTCCATGACTCTGCAAAGAGACCCCAAAGGTCTTGCTGCATGAGCTGATCTGTAAACTCGACAATGAATATTTTTGGTGCAATATGGGCTCTTTCTTTAGCTGCCATTTTTCAGGGACTAGCTCAACATTGTGCGACCAGCTCTACCAGTCCCTAGGAGTGTGTCCCTTAGTGCTCCAAACTCAGGTGAGCTTCTTTGCCCCTGTGTTCACTGCTAACAGGACACAGCAGGGAGGGGGGAGATGCACACCTGAAGCGTGGATATGCTGCATTCTTCCTGGAGAGAAGGAAGATCGTCACAGCTGATGGAAGTTGATCACCTGTGCGTGTTGCTACATGGACAGATGATGTACCAGGCAGGTACAATAATGTGCCTTTCTCTACAGTTTGTGTCCATTCCTTTTCTCTGGCCTGCTAGACCTGTTTCCTCAATACTTTGTATTAATTTTCCTGACCTGATGCACTTGGCATGCAGAGGTGATACTGCTGCTCTGAGTCACTCCCGCGGGATGAGGTAATGCTCCCCTGGCTTCCCCACGCTGGGCGGTGGCTGCTCTCCCCCATGGGAGTGGAGATCCAGAGACAGTGCAGATAGGCATGGGGGCTGTGCCTGCTCCCAGACCTCACTCCTGCAGGAGGCTACTACATTCTCCTGTTCTCCTTTAAATTGATTAACCCCCTTTCTTCAGGCTTTCCTTATGCTTTCTTCTCTGTACATCCTGCAGACAAATGCTACAGCCCAGCTCTGCTGGTTAATGTGGGCTGGATTACTAAGTAAAGGTTTTCTTCTTGCACTGCATGTGAACATCTGCCCCATACAACAGTTCTCCCTGCCCTCCCTCAGGGTTTAAGCTTCCACCACACACTAAGTGCAAGCCTTGGCCCGTGGCAGCTGCAGGTATCACATTGAATGGAACATCCCTTTTCTCCTGGGGGCCAGCCCATGCTGTGTCTGTTGCCTGTGAGCACTTGCCTCCTTCTACTTATGGCTGCATCCCTCTGCATCACTCTGGATTGCTCTGCATCCCTCTGTGTCCCCCTGCATATCTGGCAAGGTGTCAGGCCAGTGAGCAGGCTCCCATTCTGCCTGCTCCTCCCCTTGGGAAGCAGTCAAATCTGAGGGAGCAAGGCTTGCTGGAGGCTGTGTCCACTTTGTTTGCTCAGAGGCCATTCACACCATGTGCCCTAATATGTATTTTTTAATTATGTTGCTCCTGGCTCAAGTGCCATTTACTGGGAACAGGCAGGTTTTCCTCCAGTGCAGCAGTGTATTTACAGCTCTGCTAGTGCTGGCACAGAGAGGATGCATCTGGGGACACACTCAGGTGGTCTGACAGTCCACCAAAGCACTGATTTTCATTTGTTTTTTGATATCATATATTTTAAAAGATATCTTTATATTTTATATTACTCCCAGCCCTCCTCCCCTCTTGCTGGGAGCAATCCTCCCTGTCAGGATGGAGCCCCAGCAACAGGAATGTGGGACAGGGGTGTTGTTATCCAGGGACCACAGTGCACACTGGGGATCCTGTGGCTAATCAGTTCTTATCTGCTCTCCCAAAGCTGACAAAAGCAGGCATAAAGCTATAACAGGAGCACAAACTTGACATTACCAGATCCTATTAATTCTATATAAAAGTAATTACATGTTGGTGTCACATCTAGATTTCGTACATACCAGGGCTTTATCTCTCATACAGCTCCCTCAGCACTGATGGCTACAGGAGATGGTGCCCATGCTGTTCTGTGCTATGAAGGTAAGCCAAAAGAGGGATGTCACTTTTGGCACCTCAGGGGACTGAAGGAGATTTTCACTATGATAGAATGGTTTAGGTTGGAAAAGACCTTTAAATCAGGTGTTAAAACAGCACTGCCAAGTCCACCACTAAACCATGTCCCCAAGTGTCACATCTATATATCTTTTAAATCCCTTCCAGGATGGTGACTCAGCCACTTCCCTGAACAGTCTGTTCCAATGCTTGATCACCCTTTCAATGAAGAAATTTTTACTAATGTCCAATCTAAAGCTCCTCTGGCACAACATGAGGCCATTTCCCCTTTGAAAGTTTCCTATCACTGTGAACAGTAATTATCTTTGTGATCAGTGCCAACATTGCATCCCTCATGTTCAGCTGCTGTTTGCCATCGCTGCTTTCAAAAGAGATCAATATGACGCCAATCTGTGAGGAGGCATGTTGCCATAGACCTGAATCTTCCAGCACATAAACAACCCAGGAGTTTTCTGAAGTCACTACATCTTTCAGTGAAGTAGGAGGTGTCCTGGGCTCATGGAAGATGCAGTGATTGAGGGCATGAGTGGTCTACAAAATACCTGCACCCTTCTCACACTATTCAGAAACCACTGCTAGATTTTATCAAATGGCTAAAGAAGATGAGGCAACACTCAGTAGCCTTTAAACCTCTGATTTAGGAGGAGAAATGTGCTAGAAAAGCTTTGATATTCTACATCTAGCTGTATAATAAAAACACCCATATGCTCCTCCCCTTGGGAAGCAGTCAAATCTGAGGGAGCAAGGCTTGCTGGAGGCTGTGTCCACTTTGTTTGCTCAGAGGCCATTCACACCATGTGCCCTAATATGTATTTTTTAATTATGTTGCTCCTGGCTCAAGTGCCATTTACTGGGAACAGGCAGGTTTTCCTCCAGTGCAGCAGTGTATTTACAGCTCTGCTAGTGCTGGCACAGAGAGGATGCATCTGGGGACACACTCAGGTGGTCTGACAGTCCACCAAAGCACTGATTTTCATTTGTTTTTTGATATCATATATTTTAAAAGATATCTTTATATTTTATATTACTCCCAGCCCTCCTCCCCTCTTGCTGGGAGCAATCCTCCCTGTCAGGATGGAGCCCCAGCAACAGGAATGTGGGACAGGGGTGTTGTTATCCAGGGACCACAGTGCACACTGGGGATCCTGTGGCTAATCAGTTCTTATCTGCTCTCCCAAAGCTGACAAAAGCAGGCATAAAGCTATAACAGGAGCACAAACTTGACATTACCAGATCCTATTAATTCTATATAAAAGTAATTACATGTTGGTGTCACATCTAGATTTCGTACATACCAGGGCTTTATCTCTCATACAGCTCCCTCAGCACTGATGGCTACAGGAGATGGTGCCCATGCTGTTCTGTGCTATGAAGGTAAGCCAAAAGAGGGATGTCACTTTTGGCACCTCAGGGGACTGAAGGAGATTTTCACTATGATAGAATGGTTTAGGTTGGAAAAGACCTTTAAATCAGGTGTTAAAACAGCACTGCCAAGTCCACCACTAAACCATGTCCCCAAGTGTCACATCTATATATCTTTTAAATCCCTTCCAGGATGGTGACTCAGCCACTTCCCTGAACAGTCTGTTCCAATGCTTGATCACCCTTTCAATGAAGAAATTTTTACTAATGTCCAATCTAAAGCTCCTCTGGCACAACATGAGGCCATTTCCCCTTTGAAAGTTTCCTATCACTGTGAACAGTAATTATCTTTGTGATCAGTGCCAACATTGCATCCCTCATGTTCAGCTGCTGTTTGCCATCGCTGCTTTCAAAAGAGATCAATATGACGCCAATCTGTGAGGAGGCATGTTGCCATAGACCTGAATCTTCCAGCACATAAACAACCCAGGAGTTTTCTGAAGTCACTACATCTTTCAGTGAAGTAGGAGGTGTCCTGGGCTCATGGAAGATGCAGTGATTGAGGGCATGAGTGGTCTACAAAATACCTGCACCCTTCTCACACTATTCAGAAACCACTGCTAGATTTTATCAAATGGCTAAAGAAGATGAGGCAACACTCAGTAGCCTTTAAACCTCTGATTTAGGAGGAGAAATGTGCTAGAAAAGCTTTGATATTCTACATCTAGCTGTATAATAAAAACACCCATATCCAGCGGTACTTGCGTGTCTGAAGCCTTCAGATTTCTTATGCATGCTGTGACATTTCCCCTCCATTTAATGGCCTTAATCCTATGCTGAGATTGCCTTGGCTTGTTGCTGATGCTCTCCTGCCCAGCCTTTTGCTGCAGTTGAGCAAATGAATACTTTGTGGTGTACAGAACTTGCCATTTGGGTATTATTTTTGCCATGTGTTTTTTCTAATACTCCAGCATCACTTTTCTCTCTCCCTCTCTTTCGTGTGTTACTTTCTGTGTAGTGTGAGCCCATCTGCATTTAGCTGAACGAGTGGGAACTGTGGGCACGAAACAGTACATGATCCCTTCTATTACATAATTAAATTGCCATAATGTATATGACTTAGAAATATGTCTGAACAAGTTGCTATGAATCATACATTTTTCAGCCTGAAACTGCCCTATTTAGCTTTTGTTAATCATTTCACTGCTCCTACGTTTCAAAATAAAGCTTCCCTTTGCTTCAATTCCAAAGGCAAAAGGATGGGAAGAGTGAAACACATTTCCATCTCAGTTATTCTAGTGCAATATGAACATAAGGTAAATTACAGCACGTGCAGTTGAGATCAGAATCTGGCACAGAGTCTCTGTGCCCCATGATAAGAAGCTTCCGCCATCCTGACCTACTGAACTGTCAGTAACAGCAAGCATGTAGATGGGTCATTGTTGTAGTTCAATATCTCACATCAATTTTGGGCACAGTTTTGCAGGGCAAGTTTTTAAAAAATTAAAGTTTAAAATTTTGTTGTTTTCTTCCCCTAACAGTTGCTACTCGATCAAAATTTAAAAAAAACCAAACAAACAAAACCACCAAAACAAAAACAAAACCAACAACAAACTGTTCTGTCTTTAGTAGGATCCTGCTTTAAGCAAGATTCATCTTGTCTTTATCAGAAGCTCTGTCTGATCAGAGAGGGGATCCTGCCAAAAACATGGGAGAGATTTGGCTAGAGCTAAATGTAAGAAGTCAGTGATAGAAAGGAAAAAGTCCAACGTCTGCTTATTTACTCTGTGTCAGACTTTGTCTTCACTGGAATTACTTTCCCTGTGCAGCTCAGAGCAGAGCTTGGCTGGAGTGCTGAGCGTTTGCAGTCTGGTTCGAGTAGACAGGGAGTGAATCAGTGTGTCTGGGGAGCCCAAGTGCGAGTGTGAGTCAAAAGTGACACATACTGCATTAAAGAAATGCACTGGCTTCAGAGAGCCCTGCCGCAGCTCTGGCACTGTCTGGGGAGGCAGTGGGGCTGAAGGGCTCGTGTGCTTGTCCCTCTGGGGAGCTGCCCTGGCCTGGCAGGGACTGGTGGCTGGAGGTGGCCCCAGCCCGTGGGTCCCTCAGTGGGATCACCCACCCTGTGGGTCTCAGTGGGTCCCACTGGTACCCCCACACAAAGCAGTACCCACGGGCAACCCGTGTTTCAGACTGCAGTCTGCTTTACTGAGGGTTTGGGTGATTCACACTCCTTCCTTTCTGCCTTATCTCTTATTTCTGTTGTGTCAACGGCAGCACAGCAGCTGCAAGCAGGGACATCTCATTACCATGCAGAATTTTATAGTGAATGAGTAATCGAAGCTCTGCAATGTGTTTTAGAGCCAGGCTGGCAGAATCTCTGCTGCAGCGGAGGCTCTGACTGCCGCGCAAAGGGAGCCCTGGGAGCCCTGCCCTGCCTGGGGAAGGCGGTGAACGCTCCTGGGCTGGGGGAATTGAATGCTCTGCCTTTTGCAAGGCGTGCTCGGGGCACTGCCGCACGGGCCCGGCCTCTTTTTCCACACTCTGGCAGGGAGGCTGCATGGAATGAATAGCCAATGCCATGCTGTGGCTCTTCGGAAGGGGAGGGGGGCCTTTGTCATGCAGATTAAAGCACTTGAATTCATACAGGCAGAGACTTTCTCGGCGCACTCTAGGATTTTTCTGTAGCTTTTCTTCTTTCATTAGAAGATTCACCAATTATCCCTATTCCTTGTTAGTATAGGTGTAGTATAGAATGAGCTTACATTTCATTCAGAGACTATGTTAACCGCACGATGGTTCTATTTATAAAGATTTATAGAGAGCAAGATTAGAAAAATACAGGCAGGGTGATAAAGAATGGTACCCTTTGCTCTCAGTGGCTCTGATGTTTTCCTCTTGCACTGCATAGGAATCCCAGGATTTCCCAAGGCACTTGTTAATGTTAAATACTCCTGACCTTCAGACTGTCTCTACGGGGTAATAAAACTAGAAAATGTTCTTACTTGGTATAGTGAACTCAACCTGTCCATTTTGCACCTGTGCATAAAATGTTACTCTGATAAGGCAGGATTGTACCCACCCTGAGACAGCAAATGGAAGGAAATCCCTGCTGGAAGCTGGTCAGAATATGACCCTTCAGGTTGGTGGCACAAGCAGGAGGACAGCCCTGGAGTTCTTCCCAGTTCCACAATCAGCCCATGTGCCAGCTCTGTTGCTCACTCTCCTGCTGCACTATTGACAGCTTAAACATTTACTCCATATAACAGCATCCCTTGGAAATTGCAACACAATAAACATATTGGAGGGTGGTCTGAGTGGTTTATGCAGTGTTTTCAAGCTATTTGAAAAACACACATTCTTGATGTAATTTCAATGTGCACAAAACCACACCAACCACTATAATAAAATGATGCCATGGACCCTATATGAATGATGTTCATATAACTCAGCAGAGCCCAGGACACCCTGCTTGAACATAAGAATCTGCTACATAGTTGTCATTGTGGGTGTAAAAACAATTACTAAAAACCAAAGAAAATTACTGATGCTTATTCTTGGAAAATATTATTGAATTGTTTTTATTAATATTTTCTGATAACTTCTCCAATGGAAATGATGCAAATGCCTGTCAAGGAGTGCTTCAGATGTCCTGGCTCATGAACTTAAAAAACAAAAGCTGTTTTGCTTTGATTCCCAATGCAGACTTTTCACCCTGATAGGCCAGATTGAAGAATTCTGGATTTTGCTTAAATGCATTTTCCTTAGAAAATCCACTAATTTCCATGTCGTACTAATCACCCTGAGTTACCCCTCAGTTTAGAGCAAGAAGTACTGATCAAAGTCATGCTTTACTTCTTACAGAGATGAAGAACCACTCAGCAATGTCACAGGTTCTTTATTGTAGTGCAAAATACTATGTAACTCTCTGTAGAGGAGGATACTTCTAGATTTATCAAGATCCTTACAGTTTCTGAGCAGTTGAGGAAGGGAATAAATGAAGAGGAACTTCAGAAACTAAGACCTGTAATTTTTTTTCTCCTATTTATTTTTCAGGTTTTTAGAGCATTTAATTGCCTACTGAAAAAGGATTGTAACACAATGGGCCAGTAAGGGCATTAAAAAATGATGGCATCACTTTAAATGCTACATTCTAAAGTCAGATAGTTACTCTCAAAGGAGCACATGACTTCAGTAGTCTGTAAGGAGCCAAGGACCCATGTATTAGAAAACTGGTCCGCATCATTGTCAGCTCAAAATCTCTTCTCAGAAAACTGAAGTGAAAATTATTCTCATTCAGAAGGCATTTGCAGTCAACATTTTATTCCAGTTAAATGTTTCTTTAATTATTTCAAAGCATATTTTTCTATTTTTATGACAACTGATCAGCCAAAACAAATCAATTTGTATGTTAAATTGAAGAACTTCTCATTGAATTGAATTTGTTTTTAGCTAGACTCTCATTTCTAACTCCAATACAGCTAGAACACCTGCCTTGTAGTAGATAATAGATTCTTTTGCTTAATATGCACAGGTGTCCTGCAATACAAGAGAATAATGATTTGGAGGGACTTATCTGTGTTCAAGTAACAGCTCTTTTGCTGTGTGTTTGTGCTGGTTTTTTTTTTTTTTTTTAATAATGGAAAGAAAAGTAAGCCAAGGGAACATTATTTTATATTAAAGGTGGGGAGTCTAATCCAAATGTCATGAAATGCAGAGCTTTTTCCTCTGCATTTGGTGAGCTTTGGACCAAATGCCAGGCTTGCAAAATGCAGCATTTTGTGATGGCAGTCTCAACCCCACTGCCTGATTCAGGGCTGGATCAGCAGCTCAAACTGTGTTGCCAACAGCCTCTCTCTGGGTGGGGACCATGATCCTGTTTGCCTTTCCCAGCTGCAGCTGGGAGCTGCTGGGTTGGGCTAGGAGACCTCTGGTAGGAGTGGGCATCTTCCCCTGGTGGGACAGGAGCCTGCAGTGTGATGGTGCAGAGGCTGAGGCAGGCAGGGGAGCCTGCTGGTCCTCCAGGGATGACACATGGGCATCCTTGGCAGGAATCATTACACAGCAGGTCTGAGAATGAAAAAAGGGACAGTCATGCCATTTCACTTGGTTTCAAGGCATGTTCTCTCACACAGATTTTTTAATAATGTAATTTGCTTACGTGTAACTGACTTGCTAACAGCCACAAATGTGAGTTCTGTGCTGCTGAAAGACAGCCCTGGTGACTGAAGTTATTGCTTCTGCTTCAGGGGATGATCAGCAAACCCTTCCCTGTGCAGTGCTGGCAGCCTGCCTCCTCTCTGGGCAGCAGGATCACTCAAGTCTCTCAAGTGTGAGACTGACTTACTTGTAAAGAGTGTGGAGCTCCTCAGAGTCTCATCTCTCCCCAGCTTTATTGCACAGGTGGTGGTCTGGAAAGATTGTTATCATTGCCTGAAAGTGCTGGGATTGCTCTGCAGGCTCTGAGGCATGTCTGCACCTCACCATGCTGGGATGTTGGGGTCCTTGCTATGCACTCTGCTGCCCTTTCTAAGATGAAGCTTGTTACCTAGAAAAGGAAATTTATTAAACCTAAAGCTGATCAAGGCTTCCACTCCCCAGATGTGAGGATTTCTCCTATGGCACTCTCAGTCCATGATGGGTTGTCTCCCACAGGCTGCACACTTAAAAGCAAGCATTAGATGCACATCTTTCACCCAACTCTGAAGAGCATAACCTAAAAAAGGCTTTTGAATAGTTGTGAACCAGCACAGGAACGCCAGGTGTGGGTATGACTGTGTCCTGCCTCTACTCAGACACTGAGACTTCTGGAGAAATGCATCCATGAGCAGAGATAGACAACCTGCAGGCTGCAACTCTGGGAGTCTCTTGAGGGTGAATGATGGAGTAAATCCCCCGAGGGAGCCTTGTCTGATCTCTAGACAGAACTCATAAAACATTAATAAATTCTCTGTGCTGCCTTTCTGAAGGACCATGATTCCTCTACAGCAGCACAAAGCCCTTCCCTCTGCATCTTGCCCTATTGGTTCCCATACTCCAGCTAGGGCAGTGGGCTCATGGCTCTCTTTTAGCATTTCAGTCATTTTATCTACTCAGTGAGCATGAGATATCTGCCTCTCCTTTCTCATCCAAGCCCATGAAATGTGTGTGAGGATGGAGAGCTGGCCTGAGGGGCTGGACAGCTGGTCTGTCAGCAGGGAGCCCTCCAAAACCCACCCTGGAGGAGGTGGCCCTGCCCCACCATGGCCAAGGAAGGCAGGACATGTGTGAGCCTGCACAGTGATGCTCAAAGGGCTGCATTCCCTTGGTGCTTGTGTTTCAGGACAACTAAGGTAATGCAAGCTGTGATTAAACCTTGTGTTCAACACTGCAAAATAATGTCCTTGTACAAAACCAAAAGCAAAGACAACCTTTATTGAAACTCTCTAGTAATTATCTTTGGAACAGCAGAAAGGGAAGAAAAATAATATTGTTCTTTCCATTAGTGGATGTCCTGCGTTGAAGGACGTTATCACAACAGAGATTTGGCAGTGGAGGTGAGCTGAAGCTGAAGGAGCAGATGCTCAGGTGGTGTAAAATGGCTTTTGTTTAGTGGAAGTCAGTGGATTTTCATTGTTTTACCCTTTACGACCTGATTCATAAGCTCTGACACCTTGTCTCCTGTTTCTGACTGCTAAAATCACTTTTTCTCTTAAATAACACTTTTAGGGTGTTGTAAAAGAAGTTTCACTAAATTTAACAAAGAGAAAATTAAAACCTTGTGAATTAACAGATTTAATGCTCTGGCTTATTCAGTCCTTGGGCAGTTTGCTTTGAGAAAATGTTATGACAAAATCTGGGGGAGAGGATTTTAAATAAAAATTCAGCTGGATCACATAACCAGACATTTCTTACATGAAAAAAATACTCCACCACTTTTGTTTTTAGACGTAATTATGTGATACAAACTCTTCACATTTGCCAATATCTCAAAGTCTGCCCTGAGATAGAGGCTTACCTAATGTGTTGGGTTTTTTCCCAGACCACGTCTGTCCCAGCCCATCTGATCCCTGAGATGCTTCCTGGCCCCTTCCCTGCCTGCTTCAGCTGTGCTTGGTGGCGGAGAGGAGAGGAGGTGGGAGCTCTCCAAGGCTGGCAGTGCTGTGCCTTGCTCACTGCTGGTCCCTTGCCCCATGGCCATGACATCTTCTGCCTTGGTTTTCTCATCCTGGAGTTTGGTTATTCCCTTCTGCCTTGTGTTGGGTTGATGTTACATGTTTTTACCTCAGTATCTCAGGTGAGGCTGGACTGGCTGGGAGCCCTCAGCACTGTGGTTGGTGGGTGGAAGATCCCATCACACAGAGCAGGCCAGTCCCTCTCACACTCTGTGTTTGCACCCCAAGCACAGCTCTGCTGTCAGCTTGCTTGCATCACCACCTTGGCCCCAGATGATCCTCACCTTCAGTGAAACTTGGCTGAGTATCATGCCAGGCCGTCACTTCAAAATGTGTGTGGCAGCACTTTGCAAAAATGTAAGAGAAGGAGATGAATAGATTTCACAGCCCATTTTTCCCAGGAATCTAATAAAGCTAGACGTGATGGTCTCAGCGTACCTCGCACAGTTGGAGAGAATGAAATAACACAAAACAATATTTCACTGGTGCAGATATCCACTCTTGCACCAGATGACTCCCAGAGGTCCCTTCCAGCCTCCACCCCTCTGTGAAGCTGTGGTGGGAATCTGGTGCCATTGGTAGCCGGGATGCAATCACAGGTACCATGTGCTCCCAGAGGGCTTGGCCTTCCATCAGGTGAATGGTGTGGCTGTGCTGAGGAGGGGCACAGCCTCTGCAGCACATCTCTCACTGAGACTTTTATTTCCCCTTCCCCTCCTCCTGGCTGGAGATGTGTGGGACAGCTTTTCCCTCCCAGCATACAGATGATGTCATTAAATCACCCTTCCAGGAGGGGAAAGAGGAGCAAGTCTTGCTCCTGCCACACCTGCCCAGGTGGATTTGCTGCTGGAAAGTCCTGAGAGTTGATGCAGAGTGAAACTGTCAGCAGCCCTTATAAAAATTCTGTACAGCAAAGATCAAAAAGGAATTAAACCCATCAGCGGATGAAATGATAGGGCTGGAGTAAACTGAATTTGAACACTGTCAGATTTGGTTCAATAGTATTTTTAATTGAAGACTAAGTAAATAAATAAATAACATGATTTCATGCAATTTCTAGCCAATAGTAAAAAAAAAAATCTTGGCTCTTTGCCATGGAAAACCATCTGTCTTACACCTAGCAGGGGTTTGCACCTAAGTGATAGCTTTTTTCTATTTTTTTTAATTTTTTTTTTTTTTGCTCTTGTTCTGCTTGTAGTATGAGTTATTCCTTACCCTGGATTTCCTCTCTCTCTGCCTCCTGTGAGGCTGAAGCAGTCGCATATGTCAGGTTCCAGCAGGCAGCAGGCTGCCTGCCCAGGTACCAGATTTAATGAAAATTCTGTTTTTTCCCATCCAAGCAAACCAGTTACCATCCTCTGTGTGTGCAGGAAAGGCATGATGGTGTTTCAGGCCAAGAGCTGTCTCATCAGTGACAGACCCCTGGCAAAGGGCTGTCAGGGACAGTGGTGTGTTTGTGAGTGCCCTGCCCCGCCTGGATCCTGAGGATTTACTGTGCTTGCTGTCATCTTTATGAACGTGCTGCTCATTTCTGTTTCTGCCTCAGTATACTATCCTTGTCACACAAATGAGACAAGCTATAAGTACCACAACTGAACTGTAAATGGCACATATATATACATATACATATATATAAATATATATGTGTGTGTGTGCAATTAGAACCACCATAACCCTCTAATTTTTTTTTTCTGTTTTTCTCTTCTCCAGTCCTTAATGAAAGGGTTTCTTCCTCAGGAATTTAAGAGGTAAGGTTCAAAATTTGTAGTATTGTGTTAGCTGGTTTTAGCATGCCAGGTTTGCGTTATTATTATTCATCTTCCTTTTTTTCTAAGATAGAAAACCAAGAATTGCTTTAATAAAGGAGATGTCCTTGGCACCAGGATAGCCTTTACCACAAGAGACACAGTCCAGCCATAATCTTGTCTAGTCGTAATCCAGTCCAGCCACAGCAAAACTCAGCCAGCTGCCTCATAAAATTGCAGTTCAGAGGTCAGAAATACTCACAAGAAATAAATTTAGGATACAAGAAGGGCAAGGTAGAAGAGGAGAATGAAACTAAGTAATAAAATTTTGCAAAGTTCAAGAACTTTTCTGTCATCGCAGGCCCCCAGCTGGGTAATAATTAGCATTGACTCCATGCTTCTCAGAAGGCTGACCAATCACTTTATTATACTATACTTGTTAAGAAACCTACACCCTTACAGACAGTCCAATACAGTTTAACCCAATTTGTCCTTCCATCCAGACACCATCACCATTGGCCAATCAAGAAGCCACCCTCTGGTAAACAAATCTCCACAACACATTCCACATGTTCACAACAACAGGTGCAGCAAGTGAGGATAAGAATTGTTTCTCATTCTTTTCTCTGATCTTCTCACAGCCTTCCCCAGGACAATGCCTGGGAAAGTTGTGTGTTGCTCTCTGTGGCCAAAGAGCTGCTGCCAGTTTTCTGCTTTCCACCTGGCCTTCAGGTGGGGTAAGGATGCTGAGGTACCAGCAGGAGGGACCTCTGGAGAGGAATGTATCCAAGCTCTGCTCAGTCAGGGTCGCCCACAGCAGGTCACATAGGACTATGTCCAGTTGGGTTCTGAGTATCCCCAAGGATGGAGATTTCACAATCTGTCCCTGTGTTCAACCACCCTTACAGTAAGAGGAGTATTTCTATTATGTTTAAACCTATTTTCCTGTGTTTCAGTCTGTGCCTAATGCCTCTGGTCCTGTCCCTGGGTGCCATGGAGGAGAGCCTGGCTGGGTGCTCTTTGCTCCCTCTCCAGCAGGTAGTTAAACACATTCATAGGATCCTGCTGAGCCCTCTCTTCCCCAGGATGACCAGTCCCACCTCTCAGCTTTTGCTCATGTGATGAATGTCCCAGCCCCTTCATCACCATTGTGGCCCTCACTGGATTTGCTGCAGTGTCAACATCCTCCTTGTACTGGGGAGATTCTCAGC
Source organism: Geospiza fortis (assembly GCF_000277835.1). NCBI lineage: Eukaryota > Metazoa > Chordata > Aves > Passeriformes > Thraupidae > Geospiza > Geospiza fortis. The sequence continues at coordinate 6,909,111 of NW_005054318.1, read as the reverse complement.
TTCCAGGTTCTGCAACAGCAGCATGGGTTTTGCCTGCAATTCCTCTATGTGCTGTCAAGGAATAAAAAAGCCATTTCTCTGCAGAGTAATTTTCAAAAGGAATTAGTTCATTGCCATGGCTGTTTTAGGCTTAAATTTAACTTTGGCATGGGAGTGAGTTGGAAGGTGTCTGTGTAATAGCTGCACTGGGATGCACAGCTTCACACAGGTACTTCATGGGCTTGCTGACTCTACATCTGTGCACAAATAACCAAAGCACCAATAATGTGTGCAAAGGAATGGAGGCCATTTGGAAACATGTAGAATTTTGAAGGAGCATAGAATGAAGAATATTTTTTCTCTGGTCATGTGCTTCAGCAGACTAGTCCATTTTGTCAGCGGTTGAGTAAACACATTTCCTCTTAGCATTTGCTTATGTTCCCAAGATGTTTTTCATGCTGCAGGAAAAGTCACTCAGCTCATACAATGTGATTTTTGCTTTCTGTGCATCTGACTGACAGTTCTTTCATGCATTTCAGTTTGGCCAAGCACACATTCCCTGAGTGCCACACAATTAATGTCTGTCTCCAGAAGTATTTATGATGCTGTTCTGATGGATGCATTAGCAAAAAGTTAGTTAGTAGAAACATTGGTTGAAAGTGAACAAAGTCCTTAGTGTGTCATCTAAGCATCAAAAAATGGAAATGGGATATGATCCAAGCAATATATACCTGTCACAGCTGTAAGAGCCCCCTTTTATTGCAAAACAAAGCATCAGTGATGTTGTGATTCTCAATTGAGATCTACCAGAGCGGTCCCAGAGCTCTCTCACGTCTGTGTTGTCTTTGAACAGCACCACAGCTCTTGCACCTGGCTCACCAGCCTGGCCAAAAGTCAGTCTTGTCAGTGGCCAATTTAACAATACAGATATAGTGATGTCCAGATTTATTCCAATTTTTTTCCAGTACAAAAGGTAGATATGCCTGTATCCAGTAAGGCTATTAAGATTTAAAGATTAGCCTTGAGGCATTTGTGAACATACATGTAAAAACAAGAAGGTTTATTCCTGAAAAAATCACAGTTGCAATATAAAAGAGTGGCACTGTAATGTAGTCATCTCCAAAAGAAAATAGATAGTGTTTCTCCATTGTCAGGGTTGGGAAGGAGAAAAGGATTTCATTATATAACCTTATTATATGATTATATGAATCAGTAATCCAGTGTCTTTGTGGACAAAGGTGTCTCTTCTGTGGAAATATGTAAATGTTTCCTTTTCCACTTTTGTAATAGAAAGAGGTATTGAACTGACTTGAGTTTTCCTCTTCTTTAAAACAAGGATGTGGTTACTCCATGTCAATTAAAAACTTGATCTTTTCCAAATATATTTTGGATATTAAAAGCCTAGTATAAAAATATTGGCTTCAGATTTGTATATTCACCTAGCACCCGGTACAGAGTGATGCAGGTGTGTTGTTGGAGCCTGAGGTGCCACACCACAGAAATAATGGTTGCTCATCAGACTGCTAATGTTGCTTTGCACTGTTTAAATAAACTGTATTGAATTAACAGCTTGTTGGTAGAGCCACTTATTTTAGGGTTGTTTTTTCTTCTGTTGCAATTATATCACTGTAGTGGAAATGGCTGAACTCTTTGAGACCCAGGCCAGGCTTCAGAGGCATTGCAAATTTAAGCAACATTTGACAGATACTTTGTGATAAGTCAAATGATCAGAAGTTACTGCTATGAATAAAACAAGAATATTTTTTCATATTTGTCTTAGTGTAGTAGCTAAACAAAGGTTCAGGATTACATCTTGGGGACTAAATTCTTATGGAAGGAACCAGAGAAGTTCCTTCCTTGTTTTTCACTCTGCCACATTTCTACTGAGCTGGTTGGGGAACCTAACAATGTCCTTGTGTTATTTTGAACTTTCCAGCTCCCATTGGCACCACTTTATATAGCACAAAGCAATCTGTTTTCATTACAAAGGACATTAAGGTGATGTAGCTGAAATTGTTCTGTGCTCTAAATCTATATAATTTGTTGCTCTTGAGCTATTCAGCTCAGCTTCCATTAGCACAGGCTGACATCAACAAAACCATTTCATCTTCCAGGCCTGTCACATCAGGGTTTTTTTACAGCTCTGTTATAACTTCATTTCAGAAACTGACTGTGACAAAGAAGGGGCTGCATTAGACACAGTGTCAATAGCAATCTGATTTGCTTCTCAGAAACTTCATTAGCTAAAAATAAATTAGAAAGTGACATATGTGCAGCATTGGCAGTTCAAAAACACTGAGAAATGAAGCACTCTGACAAAGCAGTGCATGCCTCAGCAGCAGGACCTTTGGCCACTACCAATTCCTTAGCAGTGCCATGACCATTGCTGGTTCCATTCCCCAGCTGCCAGGAGAACATTTTTTTGCAGACTGGTGTTCTCTAGAGTTGCATTAATGGACAAAAGTTTCAGAGAGGTACCAAGATCCTGCTGGTCTTCATAATATCCAATAGATAACAAATCTCTTTGATGAAGAAAACAGTTTTTTAGCTGTTTATTCGTCACTTCTCTATCCACATAATGCTTTATTAACATTGTGTATTGACAACTCCTAATCAGAATGCCAATATGGTGCTCAGAAAGAAACCTTGCAAAACTCTATGTTTGCAAAACATATGTCTTTGCCATTATAAATCAAACACATTCCCCTCAAAGAATGAAATATTCTCTTTGGCAGGTCTTATCTTCCATAATTACATTTCTACTCATGTCCCTCAGCAGTTTTTTACTTTTTTGTCTAGTACTCCAATTCCCTGTGCTTCAGTTGCTGAGAGGTGCTAGCCTTCTATTTGTGAATTTGTTGCTACAGCAGCCCTCTCCTAGGCTTCACAACCTGCTCAGGAAGACAAGGTTTATCCAACACATAGCACCAGCAAAGTGAACATCCTCTCTTTCCTAGTCTCCTGTCCTCCTACCTATGGCCTTTTCTGCTAGATACTTAATTTTCTCTATAAATTTCCTGCATTTTATAGTATTGGATTTTGATGCCACAAAAGGCATGAAATAGGGCAGGACCTAACTGATGTCTTCCTTACTTTGTTCACTGACATTTAAAGGGCATTTCAGCTGTGCCCATGTAGAGGCACAGTGCTGGCACGAGCACCCACGGGACAGGGGAGTATCCCTGGGGACACTGCACAGCGCCTCACCCACAGCAGACCAGACCCTGCTCACACTGCTTTTACTGTCAGCACAGCCAATTCTAATCAATATTTCTCAAACTTGTTGAAAGTACCCCTTATTTTGCCTCCTTCACCTAGCCAGCACTCCTCTGAGCTCAGCTTCCTCCCAAATTAGCAGCCAAATTTGACATGTTTTTGTTCAGAGCTGCACTAAACTGATCAATTTAAAATTAATAACCTTACTTAATACATATCTTGCATTCACACACTGCAGATGCTCTGAAATCATGTCTAACACCTGCTCACCCATTCTCAGATGAGGCTGCAGTAGTGTGGGATAAGAAATGTCTCTCATTTCTGTGTGAAGTGTCTGTACTGACAACTACCTTAATCTTCTAGCAGATGCTCAGCACACCCACAGTGAGGATGAAATGTTTGAACCTGCAGAAAGTAAAGGCTGCCTGTGTTTTTTCCCAGACTCTGAGAGGTCCAGAGGTTCACTGCCTTTCCTGTGTAGAGATTTGTGTTGTGCACCCTGCAGAGGAACCCTGGCAAGTGGAAGGGTTGGCTGAGAGTCAACCTAGTAGCTGTGTCTTGTAGCTCCCTTTTGCACCAATCTGGGTATCATGACATATTGGAAGCCTAGAAAAAGGTCTTGCACAGCAGCCTTCAGTAAAGATTTTACTGGTTATCCCTAAGTGCACAGAGGCTGGCTTGGGGCAGTTTGGCCAAAAGTGAGAAGGAATACAGAGGAGAAAGCTGCAAAGTTCTTTACAAGTTCAAATACAAAAATTACCTATTTTCCCCCAATGTATAAGAAACAAATCTTGTCTTGTTGTTATCTTTACAATTAATAATCTATACTGTTCTTTCTTGTATTATTTTGTTAGCTTAATCCTCCACTTCGTTAGGCACACTACAAACATTATATACTCCCAACTGTTTTGCTAAGATCCCCAACAGTCAGAAAGCATTAGGACCAAATCTACACTGCTGGGAGCAGATGGTTGGATGGTCAACAGGTTGTCTCTGCCCATGTTCTGAAAGAGAGTAAAGATTGTGCAAGCCATAGGCTGCTGCAGATCAAAAGATGTGAAGACAAACAAGAATATAATAATTTTTCACTGTTGCCATAGAAATTCATTTTCAAGAAGCACCTATTCTTTCTGTGACCTGGGTTAGCACACTCTTGTGCCATTTAGTCCCTTGTGAGCTTGAGTTACATTTCTACTGGGTTTCACTGCTGCATTCTCACACGTCTGATGGGACTGCAGAGTGATATTTAGAACTGTGAGGAAGTTAATGCCCATAAAAAATAAGGTGACTGATAGTGGATGCTTAGAAATGTGCACAAAAGTGTGAAAGCTGTAGGAGAACTTCCCAGGAGGCTTTGCCAAGGAACTCCTAAGTCAAGTGTGATACCTTTGTGATTAGTAATACTTGATATATTTTGTCTTCCATCAGCTGTTTCCATTCACTGTTTGAGCACGTGCAGTTGTGACATCCACCAGTGCCATGTCTCAGTGAGATCTCCAGTTTAACAATGCACTGTGTGCACCTCTTGTTTTTGAATCTGCCACTAGAAAATTTTAGGTGAGGTTTCCTAACATTATTATTATTACTAGTAGTAGTATTATGAGAATTGAATCATTATTTCTGTTAATCTACCCTATGTGCCTTGAGGTTTCACAGACCCTAACATATTCCTCATGGTCCTCTATCCTTAGGTTGAAGACTTCTTATCTCTGTCAAGTTCTTCCCTGTATCACCCTTGCTTCACATCTTTGTGCTTTTTCTGCTGCTACTCTGTTGCTTTGGGAAGAGATGCCAATGCTTACTGTAGAGATTTATGGTAAGATGCAGGCAATACAATCCTTGCAATATTTATTTCATTTTTTTTCTCTCAAATTGTTTTCTATAATTTCCTAATAGTAGTATTAAAATTAACCTTTTCAAACTCGTTCTGAGCTTTGAGCAGACAGTTTAACAAACCTCTCTAAAATCTCTTTCCTGAGTGGTAGCAAGCCAGTTGGAGCCCATCGCTGTGTGCCTGGAGTTAAAGTTGTCTTTCCAGTATGCATTATTCCACATTTATCAATATCACATTTCATCTGGCTTTTTATCATCCAGCCATTTTTTGCAAGGTTGTACTACAGCTCTATACAGTCAGCTTTCAGTTTTATTGCTTTGAATCAGTTCATATCATCATCAATCTTTGTTCCTCATTCTTTCAAATCATTTATGAAGATGTTGTCATATGATCCATATGGTTCATAAGATCTAAACTCTGGAAGAGATTCCTGTGGGATTCTCTGGTAATAGCCCTTGACTGAAAACACTGCCTGCCTATTCCTAACATTTTTTCCTGTCTTTTGATGGTGATTTGCTCAAGCAAGGCCCTTCTCAGGAGGCTTAGGAGGAGACAAGCTTGCAGACTTACCCAGAGTTAGTGAACATGAGACAAAATGCACCTCATCCCCAAAGCCTGAGTGTTGGTACAACTCCCCTGGAACATTCTAGGGGCAGTAGAAAGAAGAGCACGTTTACACTCTGTTTTCCTTTGAAGCCAAAACCGAAGAGGTTGAGTCCTTTAATTTTGTCTTGGTGTGTCTACTTTTCTTTACACAGGCTGACACACACTCTGGTGCCTTTATGCCCTCTTGAAAATGTGGAGAAGCTGTCTCATGCAAATACTTCTTGTTAATAAACATGCTTCACCTTCAGTGAATACCAAATGGTTCAGAGGTCTTTGAATAGGTAATTCTGTTATCTGGTGGTGGTAATGAATCATACTTGCTTATGAAATCCTATTTGACTGTACTTTAAGCTCCACCTAGCATCCCACTCTGATATAAGAAATTTTATAATGAGCACAGAAAAAAAGGAATCATTGCTAAGAAAAAAGGTGTTTTTTCCTGTAAAGATAATAATATTATTTTAAAGAATATAATAATGCAATAAATAACAAGTGTTGCACTGAGAGATAATCCATAGAACTTTTGCTCCTGTGGTGAGTATTGGGTTTTCTGAGTACACTGAGGCAGTTGTGCAACAGGCAACATAATTCTTCTGCTCTGGGTGATCTGGTGGCCTTGAATCCTTGCTGGAGTCAAGGTCTGTCTGCTCCAGAGCTCACCTGTGCCTGAAGCCAAGCACAGCCAAAGCTACAGGAGATGCTACAGAAATCAGAGTCACCATCATTTTCCTTCTGTAGACTTGGTCAAAGGAACTTAAGATTACAACCTCTTAAACAGAATGTCTCACAAGAAGCTCAGCAGAAAGAGAAGGGTTTCACTTTTAATTATACACTGTGGTGAAGTGGGAGCTTGAGGGGATGTGTTTGGGTGATGCCCAGACCCCATTTGGAAAAGTCTGCCCGCAATCTTAAGGAATACAAAACTCACTTATTAAAAAAACCAGAAAAATGTAAAGCATAAATGCTGCTCTGCCTGACCAGGGCTCAAGAGAGCTGTGCAGGCATTTCAGATCCACACCCCACTGTTCAGTTTGTTTACAAATGCAAACAGTGAGAGTGCTCCCTGAGGAGAAGCTGGTTTCCAGAAGCCTGGAGAGACAGCCCAGTGCAGACCAGCTCTCATGGGCACACTGGATTTTAGAGGCCATCAAACATCACTACTGGGCTACAACTCCCTGCACCCACAATATTTAACCCTCAATTTCTCTTTCCTCTTCTCCACGAGATCCTGGGTCCCTCCTCATTCCTCATCTCTGCCATCTGTAATGCCTTAAGACTCCTACAAAGCAACACCTCCCACATCTCTAACTTGAGCCTGAATTTGCACCCATGGAGCCCTTCATGCCCCTGGCCCCACCATTGCAGAGCTTCATCACTCCACCACTCCATCACTCAGCCAAGACAAGAACCAGCTTCCCTCTCACTGCCCTGGACTGTGCAGAGCAAAGGAGGCAGCTTGGCTGCTGCCAGCAGTACATCTGTGCCACTCTGCCAGCCCAGTGCTGTGCACATTGCCACTGGCCAAGAGCCCACCTGGGCTCCCCACAGCCTCATGGGCTACCTGGCTGCTCCTGGTGGCCTCTGGAGAGGCCATGCATCTCCCCTGCCCCTCAGCAGCTGCAGGAACAGGGCACTCACCTCACACACCATATGGTGCACAGATTTTCTCCTACTTTGTCTCTCTGGCGCTGCCTGGTCACTACCCCAGAGAGGGCTGGGCAAGGCCAGGAGTTTGTATTGGATACTGATAATCCTTCTGTCAGGGGTAGGGAAAAAAATCAATTTTTAAGAGTTCCTGTGGATGTATTAACTTGAAGGGGGGGATGCTAAGAAATTAAAGTAATTTCATCATCTAATGCTGGCAAATCCAAAACTTTCCAGTAGAAAATAGCCCTGCTGAAACAGCATAAACTTATCCTTCTCCCCACTCTTGGCTTGCTGTACATAAGAGTTCAAAAAAATCAGGGTTTCTTTCTGATCCTGTTATTGTACCTTACTAATTCTGCAGCAGGAAGTTTATGACACCAACCTATGATACCTGGATTTTAGAGGGAGAATGCATTGAAGGATAGATGCTGTTTAATGAACAAAGCATCTTACTTTCAGGTAAATATCTGCAGTAATATAAGAGGAAGGAAGTGATCCATGAGCAGACCTGTCTGCTTGCTGAAGCCTTTCCTAAGACAATTGTAGCTTCTTAGCATGGAGGATTTGGCAACTGCTTTAGAAATGGTGCTTGGCTGATATCAAGTCAGTATTTACATCTCTGAGAGCAGGGACCTCAGTGCAAGTGCTGACAGACAGACAGACAGCACCCATGGCCT
>NW_005054318.1:6870830-6901098 GCF_000277835.1 Geospiza fortis | reverse complement strand
GTAGGGAAACAAAAATATTTCATTTGAGTGTTGAAGCAGAGTCAGTAAGAAAGCCAAACCGGTAGTTCAAACCCTCCAAAAGATAACTTTATAAAAAATTCTTTTATCAAACGTCTTATAGCAAAAAAAAAAATTGGATTTGGCATCTGAGTTTGCTTAAAGCAAACCAAATCTCCTGCTGTAGGATGGTTCATGTTCCTTGGCATTCAGCACATTATTCCAGGGAGGTAGCTTTGCCTGACGACAGTGTCTCAGTGTTGAGGTAGCAAGATGCCAAGCATACATAATGCTTTGAAGCTGCAGAAGCAGGGCTGTGCAGAAATGTGCTCTGCACAGCCCTGCTGCACAGGCTGAGAGGTGTTTGGTTCCCAATGGTGGCAAACATGCAGGGGTGATTGCAGTGACCTTCATTCACCTCCGGGCACACAGGTAACCATGAAGGTTTGTGTCAGTGAGTGGGTGAACTGTTTGTCCCTGCTGGGAGCACCACAGACACTGTGCCTTGGAGCAACCCTGGGGAAGGAGTTGGGGATGACCCCTCCCTGGAATGGTGTGGCTCCTTCATGAGCTGGTCCAAGCAGATGAAGTGAATTCCCACCTCAAAAATTTTAGCTGTCTTTTCTTAGGGCAAGGCAGCTACTCCCTCTCTAACACAAGCTGTCAGTTAATGCAGGCTTTTAAGTGCAGACCTAGCTTTTCACATTCTGTCTTGGAAACTAACTTGGAAATATGTAAAAAGTCCCAGATTTTCATTTCTTTATGACAAGGTGTTTTTTATTTTAAAGAGCAAGGAAGTCTTTGTGCATGAAAAATTTGCCCAGCAACTACCTATACCAGCCAGTTTTGAGGGAGTTATACTCTGTGTAAAGCCACAGGGCAAGTGGGTGTGGATTATCCTACAGCTGCCTTGTTTTTCTGGAAGCAAATGGTATTAACCCATGGTCAACACTGTGTGATATGCTGGCAGTGATTTTACACCAAGTGCTGCTTTGCATCTCCCTCTGACTGTGGCATAACTGACCACTGGACATGGGCTTCTATTTTATATGGCTCACTGATTATGTAGGAAAGCAGTTTTGGTGTTCTTCCACAGCTTTTGATGAATATCTCACACCACTGGATCTCTGGCTACTCCCTGCACTGAGGAAGTACCCGAGCAGTATGTTCTGCTTCATAAGCTCTAATAGTTCAAGTAGGATGCTATGGATTTGATTTTAACCAGAACAAGGTCCTCAAGAAAATAGAGCTGGAAGAAATCTTGGCATGCTTTCTGGTCCACCTTCCTCCTCCAAAACAGAACTGTCTCTGCCTGACAAAATGCTGGCAATTATTTCAAGACAAAAAATCATTTGGGACCAATTGATTACTCAATAAAGTAATCAGACCTGGACATGCCATCACGCACGTGTATTTTGTGAGTCCAGCTGAAGCATTTGTGCGTCACTGTACTATAGCACAGACACTGTCATGAAGTGAACTTTTAAATCCTTACTAGAGCATCACTGTTCTAGTCTGAGCTATTGTCCTGTGGGTGAGAAGGGTGGAGGCATTCTGCAGGTGCTGTTTGATGCCCAGTGTGGCTGGCTGCTGGTTTGGTGACTGGTGAGATGCTGCTCTCCTACCCCTCCCTCTTCCTAAGGCACAGGGGTCACTTTACTGTTGTATTTAGAGAAGGGTGTCCTATGGAGGTTAAGATATTCCAGACAGCATTTTAAAACTCTTTATGCAAACATTATTTCCTGGGCCAGTGCTGTTGACATGCGAATATAAATGTCCCATGGGTGTCTCTGAGTGTTGTCACTGAAATGCTGATGCTCAGACATGGTGTGACCCTCACATCCAGGAGGTGCCAGCAGCATCTGCTGTAATGGCAGCAGAACCATGAGTTTACACTATTAGGCAGGGTCTGTGTCAAATGGAGCCTGGAAACAAGATCAATTTTCAGCTCTGCTCTATCTCACCTTGGCTCCCATTTACATTCTGTTCTTGTCCCTTCCCTTGTAAGATGAGAGTAATAATGCAAGTCAGCCATTAAAGGCTGGTGCCAGGGGTAAGCAAATGAAATATATAAAACATCAAATGTAAAGCCACAAGGAAAAACTCCAACAAAGGCTGTGAATTTATCATTGCACTGCGTTGCTCAGATAACACTGGTAAAAGTGGTGTTTGGTTCTCAGAGATATTCTCATGTAAGTTAAAGTAGATTCCCTGCATTGCACGTGGATTTATTTTCCATTTATCTGCTTGTCTGGGTTGTGGCCCATCAATGTTCAGCTGAGTAGCACAAGAGCATCCTGCAGATAACCTTCCTACACCAGAGATCAACTTGTTTTCAAAGAGATTGCAGACTGAAATCTAAAACAAAACACATGATTGATACTCCATGGTTTGAAGAGTCAAACTAATGCCTTATGATTCATCCATGATTTATAAGTACTTGTGCAGATACAAGGATGGGATCACAGGATGAGTCACGTGTGATTTAACATGTCGGCAAAGTTCGGGCATGTGTCACTCCACAGAGCTTCCTACCGAGCCCCTGGGTTCACTGCCTCAGCTGTGCCCTCAGGGAGGCTCCCCAGACTCCTGAGGAAGAGCCAAGAGGGGCCACAAGGGCTCCCTTCTCCCATGCAACCTGTCCTTTCTGAAGTCTAGATGGGCCTGATGCAAAGGGTAGAATCACAGTGTCATGTTTTCCAGGGGTGTGTTGTTGCAATTTCTCGTCTTCAACAAACAATTGCTATGGCAACCTTACTGCTGCTCAAGTCTTCTCACTTCCTATTTATTCTAAAACACAGCTACAGACTGTGACTGCTCCAAACACTTAGATATTAAAGCCATTAAAATCTTCAGATGAGAAAGAGTGGGCAGGGGAATGTGATCAGCCCAGAGAATAATATGACCCTTCAAGACCTCATCTCTGTGCAGATTTTGTATCTGAATTTTAGTCAGGAAATTGTAGTTTTCATTGGTGTTGTGGTTTCTGATCAAGTAGGGAAGGCTTTTCAGTGAGCTGAGACCTGATGGTGCAGCTCAGGGAGGAACAATGCTGAGCATTTGGCTTTCCTCTTGGATGCTATGGTGTGTCCAGGGCTGGGCGAGATGGATCTGCTCAAATGAAAATTTTATCAAAAGGCAGTTTTGTAAACTTTTGCAAGATACGAGATGTTCATGTGTCATCTGAGGGGATGCATAAGAGGAAGGCAAAGAGATCAAAAATTAAAAAAAAAAACCCAAACCAACCCAAAAACTAGGACAGAGCATCACCTCATGTCCCATTCCCAGAAGGTTTTGCCACCACACAAACCCACTCCTGCAGGTCCACCCAACTACTGAGCTCTAAGGAGACACTTTCACCCTCCCTTTATTTTTTAAAGACTTACAGTGATTGCTAAGATTCTGGCTTTTTGTTTGCTGCAGCCTGTTTTTTAAGACCGATTTATTTGGGAATTTGAAGGAAAGATTCACCACAAGGATCTTCTGCTAAAGGTCCTTGGAGCTTCTGAATGGGCCCTGTTTTAGGGTGCCTGTTCTCATCAGGCTGTGCAAAATTGTGTCTGCTTGCTTCCTAAATCCCTGGGATTCATTTTCTACATGAAAGAACAGTTTCTTATTGCAGAGAGAGTAACTACAGTGTTGCTGAGAGAAAGATTTGTGTCTGGTTTGTGCTCTGAGTTCTCCTGCCCTACTTCATTGCCTGGTACAATTGAAGTGAATGCACTGAGAAGGGACAGCTCAGACCAGCTTCTGAGCTGATATTGACTGAAAACTCATCCCTTCCAGTCTGGGCTGCCTACAAATGTCTAGACCTAAAATCTGCTCCTGGGACTGATGCACAGCATGAATTTGGGGAAAGTAACTTGAGATGTCCATGCCTGACTATCCAAGTATGCAAAGTGAGGATAAGAGGAATTACTTGTTGGGTTTATAAGATTTGGTGTAATCATGCTTTTAGAGCTGATTAACAGGATAGAGTTCAAGCATTTATTGTTTTCTTTGGCTGAGGTGTCTCCTTGCAAAGAGTCCCAGTGGTCATGCTCTAAAACTGTTTGTCCGTGAGGTTTGGTACAAACCCTTAGAAGGAAACCAGAAGCCATGGAAGGAAAATGCAGACAACTGCCTGGGGAGGGAAGAGGCTTTCCTGTAGAGGTGAGTCAGTTCCAGAGGAGAAGGGAGGCTGTGTCCAAAAATAACAGTGCAGAAAACAGGCACGCACCAGTGCCCTGACATCCTCCACTTGAGAAAGATGTTGGGTTTCATCTGTAACTTTTTTCTCTTTGTTAAGCAAGCAGGTTTCTCATCTGCACTGAATGCTATCAGATTTGTGTCTATATTCTTGGAGTCCATGTTAACCTGGCCATTGGAAAATACCATGGTCACATTCTTCTCTTGTTCCTGAGGCACTTCAAATTGACCCCGAAGAGGAATTTATGTCCAATTTATATTCTGTTTCCTTATCTATTTCAAAGTCTGGGGTTGATTTACATGCATTAGTGTTCATATTCTTGTAGCTCTAACTAATCACTCTCTTGTGTTCAGGCTGATTATCCTGCCCAAGCTCAGGATATTCTGCACTGTTACTCTGTGGATAATGCTGGTAACAAGCTTCTGTTCTTCAGTGTTCCTGCAGTGGCATTGCTGCTGAAGAGCTTCTTCATCCTCTGTGACTCTGTAAGTAGTGCTGGCCATAACAGAAATATTATCCTGAATACTTAACCCCTTGCATGTTTACAGCAAAATCTAAACTATTTGGTGTGGTTTTCAACTAGAGAAAAAAGATCACTTTAGAATATAGATTCTTTTTGTAGAACAGGATAACAAGATCTTCACATTCAAAAGTTGGCAGGTAAATTACCTTGCATGAAATGAAGTCTAGTAATACCCATGACTGCCACTTACATGGGAGTCTGGAAGCAGAAGTGAGACAGAAATTATCTCCCCTGCAGAGAACAGGCCCTGGCATTTTCCATGCTTTTGTCTGTCTCAGGAAGGGAGTCAGGAAGGAAGAAGATCTTCAGACAAGAAAAAGTAGTGCCTGTCTCGTCTGCAAGATGCCTAAACCCCCCATGCATCTGCTGGCCTGCAGGGAGCTGGCTGGCCAGCCTCCCCCAGCCTCCCCCCAGGGCCCAGGGTACATGCCAGCCTCCCCCAGCCTCCCCCCAGGGCCCAGGGTACATGCCAGCCTCCCCCCAGCATCTTCCCAGGTCCCAGAGGAACTCCCAGGAAATAAGAGCTTCGTGTGCCACAACAGTGTGGCACAGCTCATACAAACAGCAGGGTACATGAGCCAGGGCCATGACATTTTTGGCCAGACTTGAGCCTGGTGTGTCCCATGTACTATGGTGAGGGAAGGCATGAGGGGCAGGAAGAGCTTCTGTTTCAGCTGGCTATAAATAATTAGAGGAGAACAGAGCCTATTCCAGGTATTCTCAACATTCCTCCTGATCCTGGCTCGTGTCAGAGTGATACACCAGGAGCATCACTGTACCATTCAGCAGCTCTCTGGTCATTTATTTGCAGTTACAGGCCAGATTTTCTACTTCAGGATGAAATTTAAAGCAATTCCACCTGCTTTTGTAGTTAAAAAACAGGTTGAAAGCAGTCCTTTTTCTCCTTTACCATACAGTGCTGGTTAGTTCTGTTTGTAGGAATGCAGCACTGACGCCTCATTTATCAAACCACAGAAGTCTGTTCAGCCCAACCTGCTGCTTTTACTTGGTGCAGTTGCTTATGGGCAGCTATTGCTCACTAATGCCTCATCACAAGGATTGCCCAGACTATAGCAAATGCCCTCTCAGAGAAAGACTCTATCAGATGATGCTGCCATCATAGTAAATGTAAATATGCTTCATAAGACATCCAAATTTTAGAGGCAGTCAAGAAAAACATGCACTAAATTATTCCAGGCATTTGTTGAGTGAAAATCTGAGTGTTTTGAGCTTTGCTGCAGATTATTCTATTAGCACCCCATTTTAATAACATATTTATCAACTGAGCACGGCTAATGACTAATGACTTCAGTGGAAACAAGTGTTAGTTTTGATAGAACTAAGAGTTTAATGCTGAAACACAAGCTCTACCTGACTGAAAAGAGAAGTGCAGCTCTCCCTCCAGGACCTCTTTGTGGACTGCATTATCTGTAGGCTTGTTTTCTTGACACTGATTTAATTTTTATTATGCTTATCTTCTCTATGCTTTAAGAGGGCTGGCAGGAAGCTTTTCTCATTTAAAGACAAAAAAACCCAAACTAGTGTGTTGTTACTGACTTAGTTAGATGCACAGGTCTTTAATACACATCTCCAGACTTTTATCAGCTAATAATAATAGTAAATTAAAAGGCAGTACACCTAGGGAAAAAAAGCAGATTGCTCATGCAAAAAAACTGTGTCAATGTGGTTCCACATTAATGAACAAAGAGGTGGATTTGTAGGAACTGGAAGATGCAGGGCACTGGCACCAAAACACAGCCACTCACTCCGGTGCTACTGGTGTGAACCCAGTTTGTGCTGCATGCCTCAAGATGTGGCTCCTCAGGGCAGCCCAGTGGCTGTGGGGCAGTGTTTAAATGCCAAAGCAACTGCAGAAGAGACTCATTTTTGTTGGCAGAGATGAACTCTGCATGGAAAGGGCTGTGAGCACCCCATGGGCAGAGCAGGCCCTGACAGTGGCTGCAAGGGGGCATGTGGGATGCAGAGAACGGGCAGGGGCCTCACTGCCACTCACCATCCATCCCCTCCCACCCTCTCTCAGTCAAATTCAATCCAATCTTCAAACTCATAGGTGTTTTTTATTGCTCTCCTTCCTCAGAGAGCCTTTTCAGTTCCTGCCTGCTCTAACAGGCCAGAATCACTATTTCATTTCAGACTGAAGCCATTCCTGAGCACAGCAGCCCGTTTGCTCGGCCAGGGCAACTGGTGGCACCAACTGTGCCATCCCCAAGCTTAATCACCATCCTTATCCCTAATGTTTGCTGCACTAATGGACATCACTACCATCCTAAATTATCCCCAGTTTACCAGGCTAAATTAAACCTATTCTCTGTGCATTGGCCAAGCTTTCCCTCCCAGTCATCCCCAGAGCCTGGTCTACTTTGGATTGCCTTGGGACAGTCTGTCCCTACACTGCAGGCCTGACTCTTCACAAATGTCATTGTCTCCTTTCTTTCATGCCAAGGTAATTCCTTTATATATTAAATAAAGTTGGCTCTTAAACAATAAAATCAAAGTATCATCGCTTGAACTGGGAAGTTGTGTAGTCAGAGCAGGGATAGAGTCAGGCCTCATTCTGAGAATCCAAATAACCTCATGGATTTCAGTAGGTTTATACTGATTTAAACCTGTGACATTTCATCAAATCTACACTTTGCTGTGGATATTAAGGTAGCCTCCACCCATAAGCTCCCAGGACCTGCCTGTTGTAGTGCACAAGTAAGGAAAAATTACTCCTCAGGCAGCAAACAGGGAATGCAACAGATCAGTCACAGATCTTTCTGTGGCAAAAATCAAGGTAATCTGCTGAGGCTGAGGACGCCATACACAGCTCTGGGTTTTTACTGTGAGGTTAAAGCCAGCTGTTCACAAAATACAGAAGTTAAATGAAGAAAATTAAAAAGAACCTGTCTATAAAGCAACAGTAAAAGCTAGCCTAAGACATTGCCCAAGAAGCCAGTTTGAAAGCCTGTATTGGGAAGTTTGGGCTGTTATTCTGGTGATACTAAATTGGGAGGAGCTGTTGACTCCCTCAAAGGCAGACAGGCCCTGCAGAGAGACCTTGCAGAATTACAGGGCTAGACAGTGACCAACCATATGAAGGGTAACAGACACAGTGCCAGACTCTGCATCTGGGATGGGGCAGCCCTGGCTGTACGGACAGACTGGGGAATGAGGTGCCATGGGAAGGGATTTGGGGTCCTGGTCAGCAGAAAGTTGAACATGAGCCAGCAGTGCCCTGGCAGCCAGGAGAGCCATCCCTGTCCTGGGGGCATCAGGCCCAGCATGGCCAGCTGGGCAAGGGAGGGGATTGTCCTGCTCTGCTCTGCACTGGGGCAGCCTCACCTCCAGTGCTGGGGGCAGCTCTGGGTGCCACAATGTAAGAAGGGCATGAAACTATTGCAGAGTGTCCAAAGGAGGGAACAAAGATGGTGAAGAGCCCTGAGGGGAAGCCGTGTGAGGAGTGACTGAGGTCACTTGGTCTGTTCAGCCTGGAGGAGGCTGAGGGCAGAGCTCACTGCAGTTACAGCTTCCTTGGGGGGGGAAGAGGAGGGGCAGACACTGATCTCTGCTCTGTGGTGACAGTGACAGGACCTGAGGGAATGGCCTGAAATTGTCAGGGGAGGTTTAGGTTGGATATTAGAAAATAGCTCTTCACCCAGAGGGTGATTGGGCACTGGAACAGGCTCCCCGGGGAAATGGTCCCAGCACCAGCCTGACGCAGCTCAAGAGGCACTTGGACAATGCTCACATGCACATGGCCTAATTCTGGGGTCTGTCCTCTGCAGGGCCAGGAGCTGGACTTGGAGATCCTTATGGGTCTCTTCCAATGCAGGATATTCTAAGCCTGTTATTCTGTGAAGAGCTTTGAAATTTAAAATCCCTGTAAAATAAAAGAAAAGAAAAAGAAAACAAACAAACAACAAAACCCAACCAAACCAACCCACCAACCAAACAAAAACTCCCAAAAATCCCAACCAACCAAGAAAAACAAACAAACAAACAAAACAAACATAAAAGCCCAAAACCCCAAACAAACAAACAAACAACCCACAATAAAACAGCTGTTCCATAATCAAAAAATGTTTAAGGTACAGAATGGGAAGGTCAAGCAAAGACCTGTTGTGCTGCTTCTCCTAAGAAACCAGTTAGGCAGACTGTAAAATCACTTATAGCCTGGGTTCACTTTCCATATTTTAGTAATTGACTTCCTAACGTGAGCAAATGTGGGATTTTCCAGGCATGTCAGAACAGCACAACCCTTTCCCAGGAATACCTGGCAAATAAGTCTGAAAAGGGGTGAGGCCACATTCTGAGACAAAAATTCTGGGTAAGGATGGTTTGCAGAGTCAACATCACCACTTGGGTATGCCTGCCTTAAAACCTCACTCATGCACTGACAGCTGTGTTCTGTTGTGATATTCCTGGGGATTATCAGCTTTGATACCCTGAAAAATAAATGCAGCTGAAAGGGGAGGACACCCACAATGACCAAGAGGCCATGATGCAAACTTCTCTCATATGAGACAACCGAGAATCACAGCAAGGTTGGTTTTGGTGGGGAACACAAGACAACCCTTGGGGACTTAATGTCCTCCAGGAGGTGGCTGCCCTGCTTGCTTTGCACTGTGCCTCATGATGCCAGCCCTTGCCTGGGGCATGGGAGTGTGTGCACCCCTGTGATGGAGCTGATGGGGCAGAGCAGGCTGAGCTCTGCTCTGATGTGGCCCATTGCTCATCTCAGTCATGGTGAACACCTTCCTTTGACTTTCACAGTCCAGCTGCATCATGGTGTTGCTGGCAGAAGACAGAACAGGCCTTTGATATTGAAAAAGAAAGAAGGCCCTGTGAAACTGTGTCTCAAGGGCCATTAGACAAATTTATCTAAACTTGCCATTTTGGATATTGCTGGGTGGTTTATTGCTGCATTTAACCCAGACAGCTCTCCCAGATTTCTGGTGAGCATCAGAGAGCCTTCCTAGCCTCCAGCAGATCCACATTCCCACCCAAATTGGTGTCTCCTGTGAAGTGACTGAAGGTGCTCTCGATCCCCTCATCCAGATAATTGATAAAGATATTAAATAGGTCTGGCCTCAACACAAGCCCGGATCACCACTTGCAACCAGCCCCCAACTGGAGCAACTGCATCCATCACCCATCCATCACCACCCTCTGGGCCTGGCCATCCTGACACTGTTTTACCAGGGAAGAGCACATCAGTCCAAGCCATGAGCAACCAGTTTCTCCAGGAAAATAGTGTGGGAAACAGTGTCCAAGGCTTTAATAAAGTCTAGGTAAATCACATGCACAGCGTTTCCCTCATCCATTAAGGTCTCTCTGGAGTTTCTTAAAGAGGATTTAATTTTCTTTCCTTACAGAAGTTGTAATTTTGAGTAGGTTTGAGTAGGTTTTCTCCCTCCTGCTTGTCAGGAGAGCACAGGCCACCGACTAGCTCAGACAGAGAATAGTGGCTGAAACCATCACTTCAAATTGCACATTTGAAAAAGAGTTTTTGGAAACATGTAATCCTGATATTGTGAAACCAAAATACACACAGGGTTCTGCATCTGTGGGATTGGTCACACTGGAAACTTAGCAGATGTGTTATTATGAGCCTGGTGTATTAGCTGAGAGAGTGGGAGAAGAACTAAATACTTCAAGTGATATCTCAAAAGCAGAGAAAGAATAAAGGCACACTGCCATGGCATGAGCAATTCTCATATTAGACTTGGTTGAACTACTTATTATAAAATGTATTTGTTGTGCATTCATTTCCCTTCTGGCCAGCATATAGCCCATGAATCAGCTCTAATTTTTCCTAATTTTATTAGCAACCCTTGTTTAGCAGATTGAATGAAAGACAAATTTTTAGCCTCCTGGCTTTCCAGAGTGTTTGTCTCAATTACATCTGATACAAGGCAATTCCCCAGCACAGGAGCATATTTACCTGCAATTTAGCATCTGTCCACAGTATTTTTAGAGCTAGAGGAAGAAGATGAACGCTGAATAAGCAGAAAATGTTATTCTGCTAAAATCAGGGAAACACCAGGACTTGCAAATGTGACATTAATACCTAGCAATTGTTTGAAACAGCTCTGAGCAGTTTTTCTCAAAATCCCTTAAATCCCCTCTGCATTAAAACTACTCTACAGGAGTAGCGTACATGAAATGCATAGATTATTCATGCTGGTTATTTGCTTGCAAAGCCTTGACAGCAGCCAGGAGGGGAACTGAAAATGCTCTGCGTCTCTCCAAGCCAAGAATGTGGATTTTCTTGCTGTTCATCCCCAATTCTCTCCCTTTATCTCATGACTCAGCTGCCTGATGCAAGGGTTTGCAATTACAGCTTGGCTGATTAGCTTCCTGAATTGCGTGCTGTGGTTTCTAGACTTCACATGCAATTTTGACACATGTATGGATTTTATAAATTCACTTTCAAGAAGCGCTTTGTTGTCCTATTTTGTGACTTTCCCTGCTGATAACCCCTGATGAAATGAATATTTAAGCCACCTGGAAGAGAAGACACAAGAGCCAGCAACAGGGCAGGCCAAGACTCAGTTCTCCTCTTAAAAAACACTGAGTTGTTTGTTTAGCCCAAGTGAGAACCTCGGTGGAGAAAGGATGCCTCAAGCAAGCTACCTCCAAAAGCCTATGAGCCTGAGATACCACTGGTGCAGCCCCTGGGTTTCCATCAGCTGGGCTCAGAGCTTGCAAGTAGGCACTGCCTCCTGTCAGGGGGTTAGTGCTCCACAGAAGAAGCTGCAACTGAAGAGCAGAGCAAAGTTCCTCCTGTTTGTGCCTGCAACCAAAACAATCTCTCCCGGACCTGTCGGCTCAGCTGGAGGAAAGGCCCTGGGGGTGACACAGTCTCTGCTTCCTGTTTTTCTCTTTGCACAGTAAATGGGTTTCTAAGGTCTCCAGAGACATGACTGAACCTCAGACCTGAGCATCCTTGAACTTTTGGCAAGTTTGGATTCAGTTTTGGATGCAAAAATTTCAGCTCAGATGTATTTTTAATATTATTTATCCTCAGAAAGCTCTGCTCATCCTCCTGCACTGCACCACACAAGGCTGCAGGAGTGCTGCTGTCCCCATGAGCCAACATGCCCTGTTCAAAGGCAGGGTGAATCCCAGCCTGTGAGCAGCTGGGCAGGTTTTCTTTGCCGCTGTGTGTTGTATGAATTCCAAAAGTATGCCTGTGTAAGGGAAGGTCTGTTGTTGGCAAACCCTGGTTACACTCTGGAGATTAGCTGGGGAAAGAGCAGCTCTTTTGTTCTTCCCCTCCCCAGCCATGGGTGAAACATCTGTCATAAATTTTAGCATTCAAAAAAAAAGTAATTTCCCCTAAAAGTCTTGGTTTTATTAGATTTCCATTAGTCTTCCCTTTATTCTTAGGTTTTTGATTTAGGGGACACAATCCTTATGAATGTAGATGTCAAAATTAGTGGTCTGGTCTGAGACATAAAATGGAACAAAACCACTAGGTTTTCGTGTTAGTATTTACTGCTGTCCCAAAAAGTAGTGCAAGTCAGTGGAACCAGATTGTTTGGCCTCATGCCATAACTTTTCAGCCACAATTCATATGATTTTCAGTTAGCCTTTTGCTCCAAGTGGTCATTAAATTCTGATTGTTAAAACATGAACTAAGATAATTATAATTATCTTTGGAGCCTTGTGGAAAAAGGCCGACTTGATAAATCCATTCTTCAAGCTCCTTAGCCTGAAAAGAAGCATTTGTCCTCTTCAAAAGTAAGGTCTGGATAACCATTTTAAATTTATGCTATTTTATTTTATTAGTAATTTTGTGGTCTGAGATGATGAGGTTGATGCCAGGTGTGTGTCCTCACTTGTCCCAGTGGCTGCCACTGGTGCAGGCATGAACATGAACCCTACAAGGGGCAGTGTGGGCAACTGGCCAGCCTGGAGTTTTGTCTATCCCAGCTAATGTCCTTCTCTTTATAATTTTGGCCACACATCCCCTGAAAATGTTCAATGTGATGATGCCAAACAGTGCTTGCAAGTGCTTTGGCAAGGCTGTGTTAAATCCAGCTTTCTAGCCAGGAGTGCTGGTGTCAGATGATGCCTGCTTGAAGTTTCTTCACACTTTTCAATCACAGCCCTAAAGTGTGCAGGTGAGGTTTGGGCATCCCCTTGCCCCTTATGCACAGTGCCACACAGTCCTTCAGTAAGCTACAACTACAGTGTTGTCAAAAATATATGCAAGTTCCTGGGTGCAATCTCAGCAGTATTTGTGTTTTCATGATGTTGTGATGTCTTCCCACTCAGTTCAGGGAGAAATGATTTCTGAGACAAGGGAAAGCAAGAAGCTGGAGCCTCCTTCTGCAGCTTCCCAGGATAAGTGAGGCTTTCTACCTATTAAAACACAACATTTCCTCTTGGGCAAGGAGAAAGCTGGGATTGTGTGTGGAAGGGGTTATGTTTTTCTCATGCTTTGTGTTCTTTGTCATGCTTCTTTGGGTATTCTGGATAGTTACCCCATGTGAACAGGTATTTCATCCTCCCAGTGTTGGAAGAAGGGAATCTGCCTCCTGAGCAAAGGCATTATGAATGTAGATAATGGCTTTTAGCTTTCTGGCTCCCAAGCAGTCTCTGTCTCTGTGAGGGTTCCATAAATCACCGTCCCCAGAGCTGGTCTCCAGCTGCTCCAGATGTGCACAGTGCTTCTGAAAGCCATCATGCACAGAATGAGTCTGTCTCACTCATGGAAGAGACAAGGTTGTGGCTTCTCACTGGATGGGGAAGGCTTGTGCCCCCAGCTAAATGCCACATCCATGGGCTGGGAGAGCCTCTCCTGAAGCCCAGAACAGCCAATGCTTTTCTGAGCTCAGGAATTGTTGGTGGACATGAAGGACAAAGCCATTGGTAGGCATGAAGTCAGCTACTGCCAGCAAAGGCCATCTTGCCAGGGAAGAGCAATGGTGTGACAGGGAGCATGTGGCTGCTTTTTTTTGGTGCTCCTAAAAAGGTCCACAGAAGACATAGTGCTAATTAGATTTTCAGAATTAACTAATTGTATCTCTTCTGTTTGTTGCCTACCTTAAACTCTCGCCAGCAAGAGTAGAGGGAGACCTAGGCCTGTTCCTGTTTCCTGCTTCTGCTGGAAGTGCTCCTGCCCACATCAGAGGGCAGGGAACCAGTCCACATCCTCTAGCCTTCAGGTCATCTCCTCTCACATGTTGTTTAACCACTTCCTGACCTGTGCCACCCTGAACATGGTCTTGCCTCTCCTGGGGGGCACTGCTGCTCCAGCACAGCTGTGCTGTCCCAGTTTGGCCGTCTGGATCATGAGCAGTTCTGCACTCAGTCCAGCGTGGGTTGTGTTGAATTGCCTTGTGTTGTTTTTGTTATCTAGCAGCATATTGATCCAGAAAAACACCTTCCTGGACCCCTTGGTAGGAAAGTCTTTGAGAAGTCAGCATAAATTAAAAATCCCTCCAGAAGAATTCAGTGAGGCAGCTCAAAACTCTTCCATCATTATGTTGGTACTTTCCCACACCATGATGTGTTTCTTCATGCATATGATGCTAGCACTGCCCTTCTGCAGACTCTTGGTACAAGCTTATTTGAGTAACCCTGCTGTGTTCTGAGGAAGATGGGGAAAAGTTGGGCAGGTTTTGATGTTCTGACCTTTGGTACTGCCCTTTGTAGAAAATGGTGTCAGGAAGTGCTCAGAACAAGTCTCCCCTGGTGCTAATGTCTGCACAGCGTGGGCTTGGTGCCGGAGGTGTAAAGGGAGAGTGAGGAGGAGAGCAGCAGGAGCACAGAAGGGCAGGCTGATGGCATGCCATGTCTGTTTGCTGCCATCTCTTACGGCAAGCAGCATTCTCTCAGAGTGCCACATATCTCAAGAACTGGTAGGATGGAGAAAATGGGCTCACTGTCTGGCAGCACTGGTGAATAGGTGATGGTAGATAGCTACAGGCTGTACTGTGTCCATAACAACCTTATTGCCTTTCTTAGGTGAAATTTCCCCAGTGACTGTAATGGTTCTGGATTTGACGGTAGCATTTCAGCAGCTGTGGTGTTATGTTAGAGCAGACACAATGTCTGAAAGCTCCCAAGACCACACTTGCTCTTGCTCATGCCTATTTCATTGAAAAAAGCACTTTCAGGAAAAACACTTTTGAAATAACATGTTCCAGGCACCACAACATGTGAAGGAAGTGACACAGCAGGCTGCACAATAAATAGGAAAGCAGATAAATCCAGAGCCAGATTTATGAAGCAACTGTTTTCAACAGTCTTAAAACAGTGAAAAGCATACACTAATCAAAGCAGCAACGTCTCATTTTGTGTTGTGCAGTCTGCTATGCAGTGCCTGGACAGGTAAAAAGCAGTCAGGTAAAAACATTTCAGGGCACTGCCACAGTTTGGGCTGGCATGGCCCTCCGTGCCTTTTGGAATAGCCCAACTCCTCCAGGGGTTACTGATCCATAGGGCTGCTGGGGTCTTGTTGCTGATGCAGCTTTGAGGATGCACACAAGCACAGCAAAAATAAACAGCTGACTGAGGAACAAACACTGGGGCTAGGGCAGGTGCACGTGTAATGGAGTTGGGCACCTATATAGGATTTTTTAAGGAAGGGCACAGTGCTGCAGGTGGCATGGGAAGCCCTGACACTCTTATTTCAACTGCTGTGCTTCCTAATTTTTTTTCAACTGTGGTTCCTAATTATATATATTTTTTGCCTCTAAACGCTCCCTGCTACTCTGCATTGATCATAATTATTTACCTTGCAGAGGCAATACAAGGGCTGATTAGCCCAAACATACAATTTGTTTGGAAAATAAGAAATGTTTCTTCATATAGGAGCTAGATACCATTAGCTCTAGTAACTGGAAGAAGGTATCAATTCTTTTAAACTAATCAAAATAAACAGGATATTATTTCTTTGACTATTGATATAGCTCATAATTCTAAACGGATTAAATTATGGATGGCTCAGAATGCCATCCCAAGTCCTTCTCAGCAGGGCTGCTCTGGATCTGTTCACTGCCCAGCCTGGATTGATACTGGGAGTTGCCCTGACCCAGGTGCAGCACCTTGCACTTGGTGATGTTAAACCTCATGAGATTCCTATGGGCCCAGTTCTCAAGCTTGTCCAGGTCCCTCTGGATGGCATCCCATCCCTCAGTGTGCCAACAGCAACACTCAGCTCTGTGCCATCTGCAAACTTGCAAAGGATGCACTCGAGCCCTTCATCTATATTATTAATGCAGATATTAAATAACCCTGGTCCCAGTATGGGCCCCTGAAGACACCACTGGTCATTGATGTCCATCAGGACTCTCAGCTGTTGACCACAATCCCCTGGTGGATGTGTTTGCCAACCACTTTCTTATCTACCCACCAGTTTATCCACTGAATCCATCTCTCTCCATCCAGAGAGGGATGTTTTGGGGGACCTTATCCAAGGCTTTTGATCCATGTAAAATCCAGGCTGGTGGTGTGTTACTGCTACTGCAGCTGCACAGCTGTGTGGGTATGAACCTACCCCCACCCTACACTGACCAGGAGTGCATAGATTTACAAAGGGCTGGAAATAAGATATGAAAATTGGAATGTGCTCCGTCCACAGTGCCTGCTCTTCCTAAAGCCATTGACAGGATGGACTCACATCCCTTATCTAGACACTAATAACACAGCCCTGAAGAAATAAGTAATTGAAAATGTGGGTTTACCTCTTCCCACTCCACTACTGTTATATGTGTGACAAGCATCCCAATCCCATGGATTTTTTCCCATCTGCTAGCACCCATTTCAGGAGACAGCCAGGGCATGGGCCTATGTGCTCATCCCATAAGGGTGGCTGCAGGGAGATTGAGGAATCAAATCTTGAACACTCTTGAGTGGAGAAAGAAATACCCATTTCACACTCTTATTTAAACATTAAATCACCAAATGCATCCTCTCTCAGTTCCTTCCTTTCTTTGGGTGATTTTCAGACAGAGGAGATGCTAAGCTGTAAACAACCTTTTTTTCAGCATCATCTCACTCCATAAATGGTTATTGTGGTTTCACAGTGGCAGGTTTTATTGTGTGATTAGGCTGACAATGTGCTAATGCTATGCCCTAGACCTTCCACATCCTTAGACAGAATTTACACATTGAGAAAAAAAGAAAACAACCACAAACTGAGGAAGCACTTTCTGTGCTGGAAATTTTGACCCATTTCCATGTCTCATTTTGCAAGGTCAGTCTCTGAACATTGCAGACTTGGTCAGCTGCCACTCCAGCATCTCCTGAGCCATTTATTAGACTCTGAAGGTCATTTGTTTCCCCCCACACTTGCCCCAGGTGATGACAGCAAAGGAGGGCTGTCACTGGAGCAAGGCAAATGTGAAATGCAGCCCCCCCATCACAAGATACATAATGTGAACCCAGCACAGTGGCTTTGCATCTCTCACCACTGGCAATGGTTCAAATGCAGAGGTATGTGGGGGTCTCACTGTGAACTGGTCCAAGCCTGTGTTTCACTTTGCATACATAAGTTTTCCCAGATATTGCAGAAGCTGAGGGTTCCACCACCCAGCTAATACATAAAATACAGATATAATTTATGGAAGCATAGTGACTCCCCTTTTGATATGTTGTCCTTGTGTTTGAGTGCACTGAGGGAAGCGTGTCCATGCTTGGAGGATGACTGCTATTCAGTGCACTGATGTGGTTAATAAGTGCAGTTCCTCATGCAGACAAGCCCAGATTGTCCCTCTCTGGCTGGCCAAGCTTTGACCATCCCTGGGAGTCACTGAGAAATGTTGGCTGTGAAGGAGCTGTTTATACCTACCTTGTCTCAGCAAAAGATGAGGTTTGGGTAGGAGGAGGACCAACACAAAATAACTAACAGTAGAACTTCTTGAAACAGTGAGAAAGAGACTTTTTCTCCCATCTTTTGCCATTTTATATATGCAGTCCCTATTTTCGGGTGTTTTTTACCCCAAAAGATGCGTGGGTGCATATGTGCACAGTTATGGCTCTGCAGGTGTTAGTGACCAGCATTGGGAGGGGAAGGTTCCATGAAATTGCAGATCTCACTAAGGTAGCAATGGGTCCAAGTCAGCAGAAGGAGCAGCCAAATGCCTTTAGGTATGAAAAGCTCTGGAGACAAGGACCTAAGGAAAGCATTAGTCTACCTGGCCTGAGCAGAGGTAAATTGGGTGGGTTAACCAGAGCTTTTCTGATTACAAAAGCAGAGCAAGGGCTGGAGGGCTCCTGCCTGCAGACATGAGTGTCCTGGAGCGAAGCAGAGCACTGGGGCTCCTGGCAGTGCTCCCTTGTGCTCAGAGGGATGAAAGGAAAATGCCTGTTTTCAGGTTGGAAGAGTAGATCCAATCCACACGGGCTGCTCACCTGTCCCAGCAGCCTCCTTCCAGCCAGAGGGGAGGCAGAGGGTGACCCATGGTGCCTGTATGGGGCAGTGCAGGCTGCATGCCTGGAGAGAGGGACCATTCCCAGGCAGGGCAGGAATAAATAACACTGCTACTGCAGCCAGCAAACCACTGGAGCCTGGGGAACCCCAAACCAGTCCAAAGAGACACCGATTGCACAGCCCTGTCCACCTGCTGGCTTCTTCCTCTCTCTCCTCGTCCTCCTCCACTCTGTCATTTAGGATTCTGGTCTCTATCTCCATTGTTACTGGTCAGGAAGATTTGGCTAACATCAGCTATGTGTAAAAAAGTACTAAAAAAGGAATTCCAGTGTTTGGCTGGAAAAGGAGAGCTTATCCACTGGGGCTGGGACACTCTGCAACTTCGCAGTGACAGAGACCTTAGGGGATTTGCATGAGTCCAGGATGGAGGACTTAAAACCACCTAGTTGCAGGCTGAGTTTGTTTGTGCCTTTTACCATTTCTCTCCGAATCCTGCAAAACTGCCCTGCAGGTAACTAGGAAACTAATGCACCAGAGATTATAAAGTGCTGTGTTGAAAACATTCCAAAATTAGCTTTCCTGCAGTCCAGATGGTGCATAGTGAATGCTTAATGGCATGGTATAAAGACTTTATTGGCACTTGTGAGGGCTGATCTGAACAGCTGACTTGGTGCCTCTTCCCTCCGTGTGTAATGCATCTGTTGGAGCCCATGCCAAAACCCACCTCCCACCACTTTGTATCTCGTGCATGCCTGTGTGTACATACAATTACTAAATGACAGGAGATAATATTGGAAGAAAATCTCGGCAAGCTACACTTTACACTTGTTATTTTGAATATTCAGTTTACTCTCTGTCTCCCTCCCTTGTGCTGACTTCTGCTCTTTAAGGGTTTTGATCTCCTGCGAGTCCAGGTCCAACACTGGGGTAAAGCAGTGCGGTGCTTGTGCTATGGGGTCTGGTCCTTGCTGTGCTTCCCATTCCCCAAGGGATTTTCAGACTGAAGGTCTGAAGCTGATGAGTGCTAGGGTGGGCTGCCAAGCTTGGAACAGAAACCCTGGCTGGAACAAGGGCTCAAGCTCCACCAGATCCTTCTACATCCACACAAAGCTTCTTCCCATCCAACAGAATAACCAAAGCTCCTTACAACAAAATAGCTTCTTCCAAGGATTATTGAAGTACTCACATACCGCCAATATTGACATCTCTCTGTTTTTAACATTAGTATGCCTTGTATTTTCTCATTTTATTTTGCAAATAACATCACAGATGACCAAGACAAGGCGCAGCAGTGTGGCCACATTTCTCTTCACAGAGAAAAGCAAGGCACAACTTCCCAAGGATTTTCTGGGATTCACATTCTCTGAGCCTCAGAGAAAGAAAAAACAATTCTTATCTCATTTGCTGCTCCTGTGTTTTGGAACAAGTTTTGGAATGCATTGTGGAAGATTGTTTACCTGAAGGGAATTGGTAATTGGATTCTGGTGTGAGTGTTCTGATTCACTGACCAGTTGAATCCAGGCGTGTGTGTGTTGGGACTGTTGGCTGACAGTCACGAGCTGCTGGGCAGTTGAGCTGAGTGCTTGTGCAGGTTCAGTTTAGATTGAGTGTAATATAGTATGGAATAATATAATTTAATATAATAAAGTAATTAATCAGCTTTCTGATAAGACGGAGTCAGATGTGTCACTTCTCCCCTCCATCAGGGGTTGCCCTGCTTTCACTATACAGCACTACTGGGGAGGCAGTGTTGTGGCTCAGCACGTGCTAAGAGTAGGGTGCCAGCAGGTTTAGCTCTGCCCTGGCCAGCAGCTGGCACACAGAATCCTGGATTTCTACAGCTCTCTGAACAGTTCCATGAGAGGCACATTGATGAATAATGAGGTGTGACTGTCTGTGAAATGATTTGCAACACTGCTGCAAGGAATATTTCTGGGATGAAGTCTACGCGAGGCCACTGAAGAATAAAACAGCCAACCCTCTCTTAGCTGTACTCATCAGCATCAAGGTTGCAGCAAGTCAGGTGGAGCATCTTCTTGATCCTCTGCATCTTCTTGAAGGAGAAGAAAGAGAGCAGCAAGCAGCCTGGCACAGAGCAGAGTGTGGCTTCTTAAAAGTGGGCATTGTGCTTGGGAACTGCAAGCGAGCAAGCACAGAGGTGTGTAAACATGGGAATGTTGGACCTCAGCCCTTTCCAGTGGGTAAGGAGCTGGATTTCTCCATCTCTGCTGGAAGGAGAAGCTCAGAACTGAGCTGGACTCACAAGTGCTTTGGGGCCATGTGGTTGTGTCTGCAGCACCATATCACCACAACACAGAGCCCAGCTGCTGCAGATTTATGTCACTGGCAACAGAGGGAATATCACCAGTTATGTGATGCCCACAAAGTGTTATCTGTTTTCTTTATGTTTGCTGTGTTTTTTTCAGCATGCCCCATAATGCTGACATTTATGGAGAGATGAAATAAAATCTATTTGATCAAATAGCTCCTCAAGGTCGTATATAAAACATGGACTCAACTAGATTTAATTGGGAGGGGAGAACCAGCCCTGCACTGCTCAGCCTCCTTGGGGTTTCCATGCAAAAGGCAGATGCCTTGACAACGTTTCCAGTCCTGCTCAGCCACAAGTGTGGATATTTTCATGTGGACATGACCCCCTCATGCTGCAGAGGCTGTTTGTCCCTTCCCTGTGCATAAGGACAGACAGGGAGGCTCAGGGAGCCATATCAAAAAGTACAGCTCCAGCTTTGTTTTCAGTCCTGTTACAGGGTATCCATGGAAACGAGGATGACTTTCCAATCCTTTTCTGGGGAAGGCACAGCATTCACTGCAATACAGTCTCTTCAACTAAAATTTTGCAAAATAGCTCCCCAGGGTGACTGTTTTTTATCCAAAAAGCCTGCAGTACAGCTGGTTGGAGGGAGCTAGCCCCTTTTAACCCACAAAACTGGCATTTCTCAGCAGGTCTGTGGGTCCTGCTTTCCAGCTGGATTTCATGGGAGAGGAGAGCAGCCAGCATCCCCTGCTGACACCAAACCCCTCCCCAGAGTGCCTGGGGATGGAGGGAGGTGGTGGTGAAGGGGTGGGCAGGGGTGAGTGGAGGCCCTGGGGCAAGGGGGTGCTGGGGGAAGGCAGACAGACAAAATCCTCACCTGGCTTCAGGAGCAGGGCTGGTTTGGGGACATCAGGGCTAAAGATGGCTGGCATGTGTGAATATGTGATGCCAAGGGTCTGACAGGGAAATCCTGTTCTGCCTAGAGATGGACCATCTCTGGAAGTTTTAAAGGCTTAAGGAGGAAAATATTTTTTTTAAAAAACCCACCAAATTTAGGAAATTAAAATAACTTCAGTAGTTATGCTGCTTATCAGAACTATTGGGTTTTTAATTCTTTGAAGGTAAAAATATGATTTATGCAGTTAGCTCAACAGAAGAGCTGATGGATACATTTACAAAGCTGAGTTTCAGGTTTTATTTTCAAACTGTGAGAGACATGACCACTATATGCTAGGTACTTACTTGTACATGTGTTGCCTACTAATATATTCCTAACTTAAGGAAAATAAAATGCTGAAAAATCAGAAGGAGCCATCTAGCTGTTTTTTAAGTAAGAAAGAAGGCTGTATCCTACCACAAGACACCAACAAATTTAAGAGAATAGAGCAAAAGCTTGAAAAATTAACATTTGCTCTCTCTCTCTCTCTCTCCTTAGTGTCTGTGAGGCAGCTGACACAACAGCAGCCAAAACCATCATTAAATTAGGTATTAAAGCTGAGAGTCTGTAAACATTTTAATTGCTTGATACCATGCAGTTTTGAAATAAAAGACCTTCATTTGAAATATTTTAGTTACTGAAAGCATTCTGAAGAGCTGAGAATGGCAGCAGTCATGTCATGTTAAACATTTCTCTAACCTTCACTGTTCACTCTGAGCAAAAGCAATTTACCAGAATGTTTCTTCTATATTTCTCCTCCAAGTATACAGTTTTACATATAAGAAAAAGATATTAATTAAACAGGAATTTTTTTTCCTCCCAAGCCCTGCATTTTCCCCAGTCTCCTGTACCTCGGTTGGCTCTTGATCCTCCCACATTAAGAGTCCCTAGACTGGATTTTCCTGTTGATCAAGGGAATGGGGTCTTGTAACCAGATGTGTCATAGCTCACATTTTCAAAGCCATTTGTCACTTTGCTCCCATTAGTAAGAAAAGGGATTCGTGCATCCAAACTTGCAGAGATTTGGCCCCACTCTTGTTCTGTGCCTGTGTGCCATTACTGAATAAAGGAGAAGGATTTGATTTGGATTATTTGCTTTCCTAGCAATTTGTTGCTCTGGTTTCCAAAGGAAATCTGTGACTGCACCTGCAGGTCCTCCTAGTGCAGCTGCCACACCTGGTGACCACTTCTCCAGTACTCAGGCTCTGGTGGGGACACAGTGGGGACACAGGACAGACAGGGGATGTTCCTGGGCATGTCATGGCTCTGTGGGCTGGGGCCTGGTGGCCCTGACCTCTCCTTGTGAGAGAAGGATGGGTTGGAAAAGCCATCAGGCTTCGTGACCCCAAGGCAGGATGAGACCCGCTGGGTCTGCGTGCCTGAGCCTCTGCCATCCCCCTTTGCAGCACTGCTGCCAGAGCAAAGGGATTATATTGCAATCCCTCCCATTGGGAATCTGCTTTTCTGTGAGGAAACATGCTCTTTAGCCAGGCAAAAATAAAGATGCTTAAAAAGAGGTCATGCTCTTGGGCTCCTGTGAAATCACATCTGATAGCAAGATTCTCTGTGGCTCTTTTTACTCTGAGGCACTGCTTAATTAAACTTGAACCCCACTGCTCCCCAGCCAGGCTCCAAAAACAAAAGACAGGTGGGTGCCAGCTTTGTGCCAGCCCCACTCCCAGCTCCAGCAGCACAGCTGGGACTCCCTGGTGCTCACCAGGGTCTGTCCCTTCCCAGCCCCTCGGTCACAGCATGGGGAGACACTGGAGGGGGACAGTCCCCATTTCTGGGGCTCTTCTTCAGCAGGGCTGTCCCCAGTATGCATTACACCACAAACCCAGCTGTAAAGTTTTGCCCCACCCTCAAGAAGATTATTTTCCCTCTCTGCAGGTCATTTTGGTGGACCTGGTGGTTCAGAACAGTAAAGCAAAGCAAGGAATAGGAGACAGCACCAAAACGACTAAAATCCCCTCTTTTCTCCAAAGCAGACTACCTTCTGCATCTTTCTTTGTCAGAAAACTCCCTTCCTTGCATCTGATGTGGGATTCAGCAGCCAGACAGCAGCACAAAAAGGCTAGACTTGATGTTTGTTTGCTGGCTGCACAGAGCCCATAGAAATGTGTCTGAGGGTTTTTTCCTCCTATTCAAAGCTTTACCTCCTGCTGAGTCACCAGAGGGCTGGCTGAGGGAGTGTATAATGCATAATTATTTGGGAAAGCAATCTGACGTGCTAACTCCTGTCACAAAATGTGCAATTTGTAATATACAGAAGGGCAAAACGCAACATAAATGCTTTAGAAGATTCCTTGCCTCATTTAATTCTCTCATGGCAGATTTAACCAAGAGGCCAGGAAGATACAGGACTCAACAGGCACTTCCAGAGCTCAGTCCTTGGTGCTTTCTAAACACCTAAGATGCCCTGGAGCAGTGACTGGGAGGAGGCAGTTGCTTCAGTCCTTCTCTCAGCAGCAAACACCAGGAGGTGTGAAATGACAGCCACAGGATCAGAGGTGCTCTGCCTCCCTCAATAACCCAGCAGGTAAGCACAGAAGCTGCCCTCCTCTCTCCTGAGGAGCTGCAGGAAGGCAGTGTGCCAGTGGAAGATGTGCAGGTTCACTCTCATGTCCCTTTGTCTGGGGTATCTCCAGGGCACAAAGCAAATGTTCCTTTGGCCAGGAGACTCGTCCCTGCCAGGGCAACATGGCAGGACAGCATTCCTCAGCAAACCCTCCTTGGACAGACACTTGCTACTGTGGTGGTTCCAGTGCTCTAATGAGGGCTAATTCAGCAGGAAACAATTGGTATTTTGATTTTGAAAGGCAGCAAGGAAATAAAGGCAGGCAGTAACACAGAAATATAAAAATTAAATAAAGTGTCAGGCTTTTAGATGGCCTTAGCCAGCCATGTCAACCATTCTCTGTTGCCTCTTCTCCCCACACAGGAATCCAGCTCTTATGGTACAGCATCATTTGGGCTATGTGTCCTCACACACTTTACCTTCTCCAGTGGGAATGTAGTCAGAGTGATAAAAGACCTGATGCAAATTTGTCTGTTCCTCCCTCCCCTGATTTATGCAACTTATGAAGACTCCCCCATCCTGAGCCCAGATGTGCCTCTCCCTCCCTTCCACCCAGGGAAAGTCTGCTTGTCTGTAAACCAAGTGTAGGACTGGTGTCAGACTGAAAACCAAGAAGGAGGAAGGGGAAAGAAAAGGGGAAGCTACAGCTCTGGTGCAGCATGGGCTGGGAAGGTGATGGCCCAGGGCACCATGGAGCTTGGTGCAGTTTATGATGGTTTTGCATGTCAGGGACATTGCTGATGAATGTGAAGAAAATGAAAAGGGTTGGTTCCAGGACAAGAGAATTTGCTAATAATAATGCCTATTTTTCTAAAATGCTGGAAGCCTTAAATTTCCTGAAGAGAGAACATGTTGATAGAATGATGGGATCTCTCCCCATCCCCCATGGTTTGTTTGCAGAGTGCTGCAACAAGGGAGCAGCTCTCTCCTGGATGCAGAGGTGGGAAGGGCTGTGAGTCACCATTTGCCTTTCAGACAGAAAGCTGGTTGTCAACAGCTTCACATTTAAAAGAAGAAAAGAAAGCAAAAGTCCACTTGTGACAAAGGTTGGTGGCCAGTGGGTTGTGGTGGAGGATGGATGTGGAAGAACAGAGGTGCGCAGGCAGAAGTTTTGACAGCAATTGATGGGGAGTGGATGGACAGCACATACATCATCATTTCTCCCAGATCCCATCACTGAAACAGGAGGGAGACTTTTTCCCAAGCCTCCCAAGGCATTACAATCCCTGCACTTCAACTCCTTACATTACTTGCTGCAGTGCAACACATGGCTGAAGTGCTGCCAGACACCCCTTATGTGTTTCACACATGAGCAAACCTGCAGAGGCTCTCCCCAGGGCCCAGGATCTGATTTTGGCAGTCCCTGCCTCTGTGAGGAGCCTCATGGCATGTGGAGGAGTCCTGTGCAGGACAACCTTGCTCCAGACAAGAGAGTCCTGCACATCCCAGCAAACAAAACATTAGTGGGGTTTGCTTCCCTCATTGCCACACAGAGTTTACATTGCTTGTAAGGCAGGCTGGTTAAAGAAACCATTTATGTCTTTCACTCAGCATTTTCATAAATAACTTCATGTGGCCATTTGGCAGCTTGGTGCTGCTCTACACTGAGTGGGAAACAGCTCAGTCCACCTGGCAGAGTCCTCCTGCAGCCCATCATTCATGGGAGGAGGTCGAAGCAGGGATTTGCACCAGCCAGCATTGCTCTGGGGCTTTTGGGGTGCCCACGGTCTGGCTTGCCAGCCTGCCCAGTACTGGAAGGCATTGCTGTGTCAAGCTGTGCTCTCAGCTCTGAGCTCCTTGAAAACTCAACTTACCCAAGTGAAAGGGCAGCTCAACCTGCCACCAGCTGCTGGCTGCCAACTGGCAAGGCCTACTGGGACAAAAGGCTGTAGCCTAAAGCCACTTCAGAGAAATTATGGTGTCTCTGGTTATTTCCTTTAACAATACAGAAGGGTGAGAGTGGGTGCTGCACCAGCAGCAGCACAAGTTTTGCCAGTGCTTGTCTGTCAGAGCCCGGCTGGATGGTAGCAGCACAATGCAGAGTAAAATGCCCAAATCCTTTGGGCTCCCTGAGCCATGGGAAGCAAAGTGAACCCCTGCAAGTGCAGAACAGTGCCTGTGCTGTGATGAGCAGCTGTGAATGAGGACAGAGCTTAGAGCAAGCTCAGCTATGAGCACAGCTGGGTGTGCAGCTGCAGCGCCAGGACTGACAGACACGGCTCTCCAGGCTGGAGCTGAGGGCTGGGAGAGGCCTCACAGGAACAGCAGGGCACTGACAGGAGGGGAGGGCATCACCAGTGCACTGAGGTGGATGACTGAGTGGGCATTTCAGTCAGAGTCTCAGTGTGTGAAAAACCAGTCCCCATCCATATCACCTTTGCAGCCCTTGGTAACCAAGGAGCAGCAGCGATCGTGTTCTTATGATGAAGTGTTCAAGGCCAAGCTCCAGGTTGGCTCCTGCCAGTGCTTCCCAGCAAATTATGTCCTGTAATTTGAGGGGCATAGGAGTTTTGTTTGATAGAAAATGTAGCATTCACATTCTTGAAAAATCCCTTCGCCCAGGATTTTTCTCCTGGGAAGCTGAGAAGCCTCAGAGAAAAGGAAAACAATTCTTATCCCATTTGCTTCTCCTGTGTTGTGCTCACATGTGGAATGTGTCTGGAGGTTGTTTACCCACAGGTGATTGTTTCATTGGATTCTGGTGTGAGTGGTTTTCACTCATTGGCCAATCAGTGCCAAGCTGTGTTGAGACTCTGGAAAGAGTCACAAATTTTCATTATTAGCTTTTTAGCATTGAGTAAGCTTTCAGTATTCTTTAATATAATGTAGTAT
This sequence comes from Geospiza fortis, assembly GCF_000277835.1. Classification (NCBI taxonomy): domain Eukaryota; kingdom Metazoa; phylum Chordata; class Aves; order Passeriformes; family Thraupidae; genus Geospiza; species Geospiza fortis. The sequence continues at coordinate 6,874,377 of NW_005054318.1, read as the reverse complement.
TATAAAGTAATAAATTACCCTTCTGAGAACATGGAGTCAGATCCTTCATTCCTCCCTGCCATGGGGGTCTCTGCAAATACAATAAGAAAACATAGTAGATCAGTTGTCATCTTCAGGAATGAGCAGAAAGATAAGGTCAAGGCATTCTTTTTTTGTTTTCTCTTCTTTTACATTTGATATCCTGGCTTGTATCAGAAGTAGTGCGGCCAGCAAGGCCAGGGCAGTGATTGTTCCCCTGCACTCAGCCCTGGTGAGGCTGCACCTTGAGTGCTGTGTCCAGTTCCGTGTCCCTCACTTCAGAAAGGACACTGGGGTACTGGAGTCCAGAAAGGAACTACAGAGCTGGTGCAGGGTCTAGAAAGATCTCCTGTGAGGAGCAGCTGAGGGGACTGAAGTTGTTTAGCCTGGAGAAAAGAAGGATCAAGGGAGACCTTATTACCCCCTACAGCTCTCTGAAAGGAGGCTGTGGCCAGGTGGAGGTCAGTCTCTTCTCACAAGTAGCAAGAGACAGGGTGAGAGGAAATGGCTGAAAGTTGTGCCAGAGGTGTAGTTTGGATACTAGGAAAACTTTCTACACTGAAAGGGTTGCAAAGCATTGGAACAGACCGTCCAAGGCAGTAGTGGTGTCACCATTCCTGAAAGTGTTGAAAAAGTGTGTGGATGTGGCACTTGAGGACACTTTAATGGTAAACATGGTGGTGGTGCTGGGTTATTGGGTAGACTTGGACAACTTTTCCAATCTGAAAGTTTCTATGATTCTGTGATTTTGGTTTATGTTTCTCTTGCTGCAGAGGAGGTGTGCAGGTGCGTGTGCTGATACTCATATGACAGGCAGCTGTTGCACATGCACTGGGCTGTCTGAATCCCCTACCTGCATTCTGTGCATCACTCTCAGTCTGGCTTCATCATTTTTGCTACTATGAGCTTTTTTTCATCTTTCCCTTCAGTCATTTAAGGAGCTTTAGCCCCTTGGACTTTTGAAGGTGACTAGACTATTCTGTGAATCTTGAAAAATCAGTAGAGACCCCTTCCACTCAAGAGAGACCACTTCCAGTCAGAGAGCCAGGTATCAGAGGGGTTCCTATCAGGGAGGACCCACATTCAGCTTTCCCCCAGGACCCCAGGTGGCTGCCTGGGGGCTGCTGGCTGACCTGCACTGCTCAGGAGTGTCTTTAGCTCTTGCTCTGCACAGCCCATGTAGCTGGGCACAGGAGTGGGTTGTGCAGGAGTGGGCAGGCCCCCACTGCTCCCCAAAAGTCTCCAACAGAGCTGTGCCAGCTCATCATTGTGAGCCATCTGGGAGTCACTGTTGTGAAGGGAATGGCTCAAGGTGCTCCTCTCCCAAGCACTAATCATGGGATCAATGCTGAGTCAGAGGCAACATTTAAGGATCAGGATTCATGCCTGGCACACAGCAGTACCTGCTGAAGGCAGCAGGCAGGCTGCCAGCTCCTGCCCTGGGGACCAAGAGGGTAGTGACATGCAAGTAAGGGAATGACAGAGATAGCACCTGCATTGATGCCAGGGGGCTAGCTCGTGATGTGTGAGGGAAAGTTGTCTGAGTGACACAAACAAAAAAACATCCTCCCTGTCAGATAACACAGGCCTGAGTTCAGATCACAGAGATGCTGCTCTGCTCTATTGAATTGGTCAAACAATTAACCTAATTTTTCATTTCCAAGACCACACAGGTCCTGTAAAAATTTAAATATTGACAAAAAGCTAATACCATACATGAGGTTTAAATATAACCTCCTGGTAGCTGTTAAGAAAATCAAGGAAATAAATAAATTGAGAAGGCATGTGTTAGTGAAGAAATTTTTAGAAAACTTAAAACCAAAATGGTCTGCAAACAAAATTAACCTGGAGTGTCTGATCCTGGACTGAAGAACTTTTAAAGCAAACAAATGCTTTGGTCTGCACAAAGTAAACCCAGTTAGAGGCTGGACCAGAGCAATTCTTGCTGTACAGCTGTCAGCCCTGTGCCTGTGCTGGGAGCGCCCCTTTGGTTACCCGAGCATCAGCTGAGTGGGATCTGCTGCCCAGCACTGCCAACACTCTGTGGTCAGTGGGATGTTTCCCACACTTGCTGTTATTTCCTAAATCTCCAGCAGTGGGCTGGTATGAGGGGGTCATACCTCAGGGTCCCCAGAGCTGCTACTCCTGAGCTCCCAGAGGAAAGGCCAGCACACCAAAGCACCCCAACCTGCAGGTGCAAGTCCTTCCAGCTAGACCCAGCTTTCCTGAGTTTTAACCCACATCCAGTGTTCCCAGAATCTGCTCTTCTTCTTCCCTGGCTGGTGGTGCTGCTCCCAGACGTCCAAATTCTGCCACGTCAGACCACGCCTCCCCTGCAGATTTCTGGCCAGCCACGAGTTCCCACAGTGATTTTTCCAGCTGCATTATTCTGCAGAGACACCAAGTAGCTGCTTCATGCTGAACATGTGAGCTCCTCTCTGCACTCCCAACACTTTAGTCGGTCACTTGGGGACAAGAAATAGTTTTAATGATGTTGCCCTTGTTTCTTAAAATGCACTTGTCTTTCTGCAGATTTTTTTTCTGCCACAGCGCTGCCATGAGCAGGAGTTTGTTGTGAGCGTCCCGACACACCTCTCTCAGCCAGCCTCCTTCCCTGGCAGCACTGAATTTGCTGAAGTTGAGGGACTCATGGACACATATTAGGAACACATGGGAAACAGCCAGAGGGGCAGTGGGTGGTCATTTTCTACATCCCCCCAAATCAGTGCTCACCTCTGTGTTTATAGGCAGAAAACAAGGATTTGGGTTTTAAATGTATTTCAGGGTAGAGTTTGGGTTCAAAGCTGAAAGCAGTTTACTAAACTCACTGTCTAGAGTGCTGCTATGGTTGGTGGTTGCTAGAAATCTTGGGAGCCTGCCCAGCATTCCCACCAGCTCCAAGTGGAAAAGGGAATATCACGTCTTGGCACTAGGTAAGAACCAGTGTGGAAGAGCTGGTGTGGGCTTGAGGGATGCATCACATGGGCCTTCCCTGGTGTGGATGTTTGGTGTTACACTTGAGGACTGGCTCTGACTGCCTTCTGTTGGCATGGAAAGCCTTTAAGCAAATCAAGAATTGTATTTTATATTGCATGATGCTGAGAAGAAAATCTGTCTTAAAATGACACCCCCACCTCAAATTTTTACAGTGGGGTCTGCAGAGGCAAGAAATTCAGAAGATTTTCTGGATTCTGGCAGGGGCCTCTAGTATGTATTAGAGTGCCTTTTTTTCCTTTCAGCAAGGAGGAGGCACTGACCCTGCTGCAGCTTTGCAGAAATGCTTGAGCTCTAGAAATGAAAAGTGTTATTTTGCCTCTGTTTTGACTTTTTATTGTATTCACTTGCAGTACTCCTGTAATTATTTTGCTTTGTTTGTTTTGTTTTCAAACAAAGAAACATCTCTTCAACCTGAATTCAGTGCCCCTGTGTTTGTGAGCAATTTGCAATTAGCAAACAATAAATCCCTGTGTGTTTGAGGGCTAAGGACCCTGGTGGTATGGTGGGTGATGTGTTTTTCTCCCAAATAAGC
>NW_005054318.1:6854268-6870785 GCF_000277835.1 Geospiza fortis | reverse complement strand
ATGAAAACATGGGTATTGATGATAAGGCTATTGTTAGAAGCTGTCTCTGGACTGATTCACAGATTTCACCAATGTTCTCCCCAGCTGGCTCCTTGCAGTTGGCTTCCCCATGGCCCTCCACATGCTGTACCCTGCGCTCCTCTCTCACCTGCTGAGAAGGCATTTGCACACTTTGCTGGCTGCTACAGTGATATTTAAATCAGGAAATGAAAGCATTGCATATCAACAGCCTCCTCTTAAATGATACTCAATCCCTCTTTAATCTAATTCCCGCCACCCCCACAATCCCTGCCTAACTGCAATTTTTTAATTGATCTACGCCAATGCTCAAGTTCTCTCCCTTGCCTTGTCTGCTACAGGTTGGATATACCTATGTCTCTTGCTCTTCCCTTCTCTCTGCCCTTTCCTGAGGATGTTCCTGGCAGAATATGCGAGTCTTATTATGAAAGAGAGTGGTTATTATCCAGTGCAGTAGCCTGGAAAGGACTGGAATTTACATTTTAGCATGGAGGAAGGAGATTTGCTGCCATCTGCACCTGGTGAGAGAAAGAGCTCCACAGCTGGAGGCAGCTGCCAAACTTCTGCCAAGCCCCCTGCCTGTGAGATAAAGCAGGCTGCTCAGCTCCGCACCCAGCACAAGTGTTAGGTCTACAAATACATTATCAGGCAAAGTGCTTTTAATCATGGAATATATTTGGATTGCGTACAGCTGGATCTAGGCATGACAGGAAATAGCCATACACATGCAGAAAGAGGGGGTTTTTCCCATTTCCATAGTCTAAGCAGTGAGATTCTCTGGGTTATTATCCTGGTATTCATGTGAGTACTAAACACAATTCATATCTGTCGCACGTGCACTGCAGAGCAAAATGGAACTCCTGTAAATACAATTAACCTGTTGTCAGCCCATTGCTTGGGGCTGCTAATAAAAAAAGGGAAAATCAGGAAAACAAATTTGCAATGCCCTTTCCTTATTGCATGGGCAAATGCCCTGTATTAGGCACAGAACTTTCCAAGAGCAAAGTCCTGGACTGGGGGGGATGTGGCAGATAGGGGCTGGTGCAGTAGGTGGTGACATCATGGGTCAATGATTCCATTGACTCACATAATCTATCTAGGTAGTTAAATAGACACAGAATTGGTTTTTTTAGTGATGAATGCTTTTGGGTTGCAGCCAAAGCTGCTCCAGATGAGGGCTGTGCAGAGGCTGCGGGTCAGTGTTGGGGCCAGCTGCTGGACTTCCCCACAGGGCTCTGCCATAAGCAAATCCTGCAGCCTGGGGCTCCCTGAGTGTGACTTGTGGGGTACTTCTGCCTTCCCAGCAAAGGAGAGGTGGTTTCCAGTTTGAATTCAGGGGTACATGTGGCACTGTGTCCTATCCCAGCTCTGCAAAAGCCTTCATCCCCACCACCATCCTGCGCCACGGGGGCCTCTGGCCTGGGGACAGAGTTCACATCTCAAGGACAAGCTGGTCCCTTCCAGGCTGCCTCCAGTGTACTGGGGCTGCTGGCCCTGAGCATGCCAGTGTGTGGACACCTCCCTGCCAGTGTCTGGGCTGGGGCCCCAGCCCTGGTTAATGTACCAGCACTGAGACAGCATGTCTAGAGCCTTGGGCCAACAGCTGGGACTGCTGTTTGAGGATATTCATTTGGGTATTTCACTTAGTAGAGGAGCTGAGGGGCAAAGCAGCCTTGTGCTGCCTGTCTGCAGGGGCAGCCCTGCTCTCACTGCAGAGTGCCATGATTGGTGCTGGGGTTTCTCACCCTGGGGGTTACTAACTCAACTGCAGAAAAACTGAGAACTCTTAATTCCCTTCCCTTATTTGTTTTTCATGACTCACTCAGTAAATAACTGTCCGTTTTAAATGCTCAGGTGGGAAGGTTTCAGTGTGGGACCTACCAATGTGCTGCTGGTACTGAGGGCCAGCATTCCACTGGGAAATCTATCATCATGAGCTCAGATCAGTTTGCAGGTAGCCTTTGAATACCACCAGCAGTACATACATTTGATTTCTCAGGTAGATACAAATTGAAAAGGTAATATTTAATTGGCATTTAAGTAAGCAACATAATAGCACGTGATCTCTGCTCAAACTTGTTTGTTCTGGTCCAGCTTCTGTCCAGTGCTGACCGAGACTTTGAGGGTTCTGCTGTGCTCCTCCCAAGTCACATCTTTGACTCTTTGTCTTGCTTTTCAGGAGGCTGTGCTGCAATTACACTGCTCTGATACATGAGCCTCACACACTCCTGTTCATCTCATTCTGCTGTAGTAAATCAGGAGGAGCCTCACTGACATCCACGGCATCAGCATAAAAGCAATAAGAGCCATATCCAGAGTAGCAGGGTGATTCATTGCCTTACTATTTCCAGGCTGGGCTTGCATGGCTGTTGTGGATGCAAAGGGAAGGGAATCGCCACAGCTTGGCATTACTCTTCCCCTGCATGCCTCTAGTACCATCCTTTTATCTGTCTTAATGAGGAGGTTCAATGTGCCAGTGGGAAGGAGATGGGCTCACAGGAGTCACCTGAATTCCTAGTGCCTTGTACTTCCATGGCTGTGGATGGTGCACCCCAGTTGGTAAAATGATGCAGGATCTTCCAGTACTGACTCTGCAGGTGGACCCGGGGAGAGGCTGGAGGCAGGGAGCGCTGTGGCTGCACGGGAAGCCACACCAGGGTTATGGATGGATCCCATATGGATGGATCCTGGCACCAGGAGCAGGTCCAGCCCCAAAGCACCAGAGCTGCGGGACATGCGAGGCTGTGGCAGGAGGACCAGCAGAAGAGGATGAGTGAGTGCTGGGCTCCCACCTCTGCCTTCCTCCCTGACCTCTTCCTCTTTGTTTTCTTCCTGTTGCTCAGAGCAAGCTGCTGAGTCAGAGCAGCAGGAGCAGGAAATTCTCTGTTTGGAGGGTGAGATCAGAGTGTTGTTCCTGCTAAGCAAAAGCAATTTATTTTGCTTTACCGGTGATTTCAGTGTGGCCAGGAGGCTGGGCACACTGAAATGGTGGTCACCATGCTAACAGGCTGCTTGTTTTCCTCACGCCATCATGGATAGCACAGATTACAAATACAATTACACTGGTTTCACAAATTAAGTATTGCGTGTACTGTAATGAGGTGTGAGCTGGATTATTAAGAACAGGTCAGAAGACTTTTTCCACACCCATTTTCACAATGAGTAATTATAGTTATTCTATCCCATCCAGAGGGACTCTAAATTTTAATTATATTGTAAATTATTGCAAAATGCTTAATCTAACACAAGGGAAAACACAAGAGGGAAATAAGAAGCAGCTTTTCATCTAGTGATGTTACAATGGTTAACAGGATGCTCTTAGAGGTTTCATTAGCTAGGAAAGTGGGACTTTATACTGATGGATAAAGGTTTGAATTTAATTGGTTTTGGCTCTGAAGGCTTACAAAGAAATACTTATATTAGGCTGCAAATTATATTTCCCTTACAATGCAGAGGATGCCTTTTCTCTGTCTAAAAGAAAAGCACAATTCTGTTGTCTTTCTTCATAATGGTCTTTTCAGTTAGAGAGTTTGCATGGTGAAGCCCACAAAAGAGAGAGCAAATCTGTTTCTCTAAGAGGCTCTCTCATAGAGCAAAGTCAGGATTTTCTTCCAAAATTTTCAGTGCAAAAGGCAAAAAGAAATTCTTAACAATTTATGGCAACACTGCTTTGGCAGTACTCATTTTGACCAACAGTACATTGGTTTGAAATTACACCGTTTTCCCAGATGCACATTAACCTCCCTGCTCCCATGGGCTGTGGCAACAGACCCAAAGCCTTCACAGTCCACAGTGCACACATGGTAATTTATGTTATTAAATCATAGCTAAAGTCATCATCCTGGTTTTCCCTCTCTGAAAGTATTTAGATGGGATACCCACAATTTTGATGGCTGAAATCTGGACATGTGCATCTTGCCTTATATGAATATGTGAGGAGGAACCTGAAGAGCTTTTCTTTTAATAGGGAAAAGATTTAGAGCTGGGTTTCGTTCTCCCCTCTCTATTGGTTTTGTGCCTTGGGTAACACAAAGCTATTCATAATTTTGCAGGTTACTGGACTTCCTCCACCTAAAAAGCATCTTATGCTTTCCCCAGCTTCCCCTCAGAGAGCTGGGCAAGCCATGGTAGCACTGGAGTCAGGGAAATCTGGAAAGCTGCTGAGTTCTCCCAGACCCTCATAGTGCAGAACATCAAAGGATCTGGTCGAGATCCCCTGGCTCTGCTCTTCTTCCATGCCCCTTGCAATGAGGCACATCTTGTTGTTCACTCACAAAAACGTAGCCTTGTTATTATTTCAGAGTTGTAAGGGGAAGAATGAACATGCTTCCAGTTGCTGCTTTTTCCAAAGGTTATTCCTCAATTCAGAAAAAAAAAGACAATTTTTTTCCCTGGTCTGAAACACTGCAGCATCTTCTGCTGGTGCACAAACCAGCACAAACCCTCTTGGGTGAACAGACTGCTGGTGATCTCCTCAAAGAGTGGAAATGCCTGGGCTTTCTCACTCTACCCCATGTGTGCTCTGCTTGAACCCCCCAAGGTCTCACTGCACCTTTTGCAGAGGTGAGGGATGAGCTGGTACAGGAAGGAAGGAGCTTTGCTTTGCTGAGGACCAGGGAGTGCAGCTGGAGGTTGTTTGGTGGGGTCCACCTGCAGATGGCTGGAGCTGCTCAAGCTGTTGGCCCCTTTCACACTTCCATGGAGGTGTAGAGCAGGAACTCATCTTGGGCGAAGCCTTTCTGGGCATGAGAAGAAAAGGATTAACTAATGGACAGCATAATTAAATAGGGGGTGATTGCCATCTTCACTTCCTGTACCCTGCCCTGGGAGGATAATAACAGGTTAGGCCACATCAAAATGTTCTTGAATACGTTTGTGACACAACAACAAAAGCTAACTGCAAAAATGTCTAGAAAATGATGGAGTCAGCAATGTCTCTTGGCATTCACAGTTCTGGTCTTACTGCGGCGAGGCAGCCCCTTGGAAGGTGCTCAGGAGCAGTGGTTTGGTAGTAGATAGGTGTCATGCCCTCTTTCCATTTGCTTCCAGAAAGACTGCAAAGCCTTCTGTCCTTCTCCAGTAACAATGGTTACATGACTGATCCCATTCACACAATGTCTCCTTCTGTAAAGAAATATGTGGAAAGAGGAGTATGGGGTAAACAGAGTTTTTCACGGGCAATGCAGAACAGATAAAAATAGGATTGTCATTTCTATGAGCCCTCTAGTGATAAAATAGGGCTGTGAATAGCATAACCGGTCAGTGAGACAGCTATTAATCACAGAGTGCTGTAGATCATGCTTCTCAAGGGCTGAATTTGTTATGGAAATTGGAATTCACTCCCTAAAGAAACACATCCTAGAGCAATCCCATTGTAAATGCATGGCCAACAGGTGGAAGACAGCAGCCCTTGGTCATGGCAAACACAACAAGTGTGGTCACTTTAGCTGTTTGTTGTTCTCCTTCCTCCCGTGCCATTTCCCATCACTGTGATGCTGAGGCAGATCTGCATTGCTGTTGTGCCCACAGGCCAGGGATCCTCACTGCCAGGCACTGCACAACATGATACTGGAGAAGCTCTCCTGTGGCTTTGGGGCTGAGTTTGGTGTTTTCTACTCCACTGCTTCATCCTTCAATCATATTATCCCAGCTCAGCAAGCAACCAAAAACCAATTTTTAATGCAGGAAAATGGCCAAGACATTTCTCTTCTTCGGGGTGAAACAAACACAAAAGTTGGCTGTAGGTTATCACCAACTCCTACTCATTTTCATCCTGCTGCACTGGGAATTAGAGCACAGTTAATAATACATAAGGACAGGGATGATGAATTGAGGGTTTAAACCTGATTTTAGTCCTCATACCTTACTTTACTGTAGAACAGTGCAGCATTGGGATGCTGTGTGTTTATGGGTACATGGGTAGCAGCATGGGTTACAGCAAAGGATGTGCCTCTTTTAAAGGGAAATTGGATGAGTTTCTAATTTAATTGGGGTGTTTGTGATGCGCAAGTGACATGCAGGATTGGTACGTCACATGTGTCAGAAAAGCAATGCGCCCAAACTGCAAGGCGTGTGACCCCATTGCCTTCCTCACCCCTCCAGCCCAACTCAGTGGCACTGTTACACGCTCAGCTTCTCTGGCTCTGTTAGCAAACCAAATATAAAGTGGATCCTGATGCTTTTCAGGGGGATGGGACCCTGCACTTTGCACTTGCTGCCATGGGGAGCCAAGTGGCCACTCTATTTTCCTGAATCTGAGGAGAACTCATAAAGAAGCAAGCACAATAATTGATTGGTTCTATTAATATGTCCAGAACTGATTTCCTGCACTGACCAAAGCTTAATGAATCATGTTCCCAGCAAAGTTTGAAGGTACAGGTAGGAAAATGTTGTTGCTACAGATGTCCTCTGTGATGCTAAATCCTCCTTTTCATCATGCTCCAGTGCTTTTGCATGGAAGCTCTGTACTGCACATGTCCTCACAGCTTTGACCAGCACTCACATATAATTTGCTGCTGCTGCTAAGGGAGCTCGTATTGTGTTCATGATGAAAGCTGCATCAACAAGATTGCTGCAGGAGCAGGTCTGAAAAGATGCTGCAGAGCTGGAAATAGCTGGGAGGGGAGGCTGGCTATACAAGCTGGCCACTGCTGCTCTGGGCAGCCAGAAATCAAGGCAGGTTTTGCCCAAGGGTGAGCTGAAGCACTTGGGATCCTTGTGCTCAGCTTTGGGCCAGCCCAGCTGTGATTCCAGGTGCTTTATCTCACAGAAAACCCACCTGCCAGAAGTAGCCAGGTGACTGCCTTTTTTTTTCTTTCCTGTGCAGCTCCAAGCAATGATGGTCCTGTGGCGCACTGGCAGCAGTAAAACATGCAACTGCTGGATCCCTGCCTCCCTCTTGGTGTCTCCCCTTCCCTGCATCCCAGTCTGAATGGGTCTCTGGGATGGTGAGTGGGACAAACAGCAGAAGCTATCTGTGAAAGATCTATTAAAATAATGTTCCTGATAGTTAGTGCATTTGCATGTGTAATGGCTGAGGTGCTTTCCCTGGATTATGCCATTGCCAGTTTGGGAATGGCCATAAGGCATGTCTGCTCAAAGCTATAGTGAGCAATACTGGAAAGTGCTGGGTGGAGCAGGCAGGGGGACAGCTATCATGTGCAAATGGTCATTACACATGTAAACACAATATTAAAAATAGAGCTGGTTGAATACTGACAAGCATTTCTCTGGCTACCCGTTGGAATTAAAGGCAGACATGGGTTTGGCTGGAATCCCTGCCATTTTGTCCTGTGACCATTTCAGTGTGATAGAAAAATGCCTGCAGAAAATGGATAACAAACTCCTGTGTGTCAGTGTTTAAATGAGAAAGTTTTATTCCATATGGGGTGGGACACTGTTCAACACAGCAGTGGCAGAACAGGATTTCTGAAACCTCCTGCCAAGGATTTGCATCCCTCCCTGGAGGAGCAGAGGCTGCTGAGATGCCGTAAGTGGACACAAATCACACTGGAGAGCACTCAGCAAATAGAGCTCCTGGGGGACTGATTCACCCTGGGGGAAGAGGAAAGATCAGCACAGTCACTCTAGAGGAAAGCAATGCCCTGCATTTTCACCCATTGTCACAAGAAGCTCTTCATTGCAGCGATGACATGGAAAAAGTGGGAACCTTTGCACTGAGAATTAGCAAACAGGGACAGAATGTGAAGGAAAATCTAAACCCAGAGACCCTCAGACTGAAAGGATGAAATTGATCCTGAATATTCAGAAGAGGTGAAGAGCCAGTAAAATTATTTGAAAGCTTGGAAAAAAGTCCTTACTCATGAACACTTCAGTCTGTTTAGTTTATGATAAAAAGGAAGATTGAGAGGTGATGTGATCAGGGTGCAAAGATGCTTTCCCAGGGAGAAAGCAGTGCATACTAAAAAGTAAGCACTACTGTAAGCAATACTGCCTCCTTGTTTCCTTATATTTTTCCATCTGTCTGTCAAGTAATATAGCAGAAAGAAAAAAGAAGACAGAGCTGGGACAAACTTTCATAAATTCAACTTCCATATTTGACATGCAATTCCAGCCACTGTATTTTGCACATAAGCTGCTATATGCCAAGTAGGTGCCCTTCAAGGGTAAAGAGGGGATTCCATTTTCACCATCCAAAATTTGGAACTAGGTGAGTATCCTGGAAGCTTTCACCTGCTCACATCCTCTCTTGCATTCCATGTAAGGAGGGTCTGGACCAAATGTGATGTCTTCCCAAGGTTTGGACGTAAGGGAAGGGTCCTGGCACATGCCAGATCTCCTCCAGGTCTCCAGCAGACAAACTAAACCTGTGTTGCTCACAATGCTCGTGGGAAATGCACTCTGGAGTGGTTAATGGGGTCATTCTCAGACTTCTGGAAACTTTAAGTGGTTTTTAAAGTAATAACCTGTTCCAAGAGCTAATTTGCTTGGAAGGAAATTAGAGAGGTAGAAAGAAAAAGCAGTACAACCTCCAGCTGTCACCTCTGCTCCTTGTCTCTACCTGAGGCATTAAGCTGTTAAAACCTAATGTGAAACAAATATTTTTCAGGCAAGTGATGGCAAGATAAAAGCTTATTTTGTTGCTAGAATTGACAAAACCAAAACCAAACCTAACCCCTCCACACTTGCACACTGATGGAAGAGAAGTAACTTAGTCCTGGCATGAGATATAACATACGAGGTGTTTCTGTTGTTAGAAACAGGCATCCACGCTGGGAATAAGCGGTGCAGACTGATAAAGCAGATCGCAGGTCAGCCGGGATGGCACGGCAGAGGGAGGATGGTTTCCATGGCGATGGAGAACAGCCGCGATGGGCGGGATCCTGTGCGGGCGGCAGGAGCGGCACCGCGCTCCCGCAGAAGGGCTTGGTTGCTTTGGAGACAGGTGCGTGCTCCGGGAAAAGGCACCTCCGAGGGAGTGGGACAGGGACAAAAGGGACTGCAGGACAGCGGCCGTGCCGTGGGCTAGCCAGGGGGTGAACAAATGAGGCGATACCAAACTGATGCATTTCCTCGTTACAAATTCTCTTTTGTTCTTAAAAACCGCAGCCGTGAGCACACAGTCTGGAAACAGCACACCTCTGGAGGCACAGCATCCAGCTGACAGTGGAGAGAGCAGCAAAGGTGTCTACAAATTAAACAGTAAATAAAAGCACAACTGGTGGGAGGAATAAAAATGACATTTCAGAGTGGATGTGCATCCCTCACTGCAGTCACCACTGCAGTGGATCTTAGCACATGAGCTGATCAAGGCCCCAGGAACTGCTTCTTGGTCTCCCACAGCACCAGGAGAGACCCACAGGAAGATACCAGCAGGGACATGGTTGGTGGGATGGTCTTTCTCCTCTTCCCTACAGTCCCAGGCTGGGAAGACACACGATTGAATATTCAACCTAGAGTTTTCCCCTCTAGCCAAAGAGAGTAACTTCACACGGTGGAAACCATTAAAGGTAAATACAATGACATAGCTCAGAAAGTGGAGGAGTCTTGCTTGGTGGGCAGCACATATACAGGTGATGTTTGGGTACGTGCTGGAACCATCTCTCTTGAAGAGGATGCTCTACTTTTCCCCCAACCTGTCCAAACCTGAAGACATCCTGCCTTGTCTTTGTTCCTGGCTGGGTTGAGACTAAAGAAGAGACTTTGCCAGGTCCAGAGCTGTAAGACACACCTGAACCGCAGAGTATGAAGACTCACATTTATGGATCCTCTTATTAATGTCTGTATGGCCCTTGTGACAGCTTCAGGTGTTACGGTGTCCTCATGGCACTCACACAAAGTGACAACTCTTGCAGTTTGCAGAGGCACAGACATGGACAGGAGTGAGGAAGGAGGGCACCTCTGTGTTGGCACTGCCTGGCTGGCCATGGGTGCTGGGCTCACGTCAGGCTGGTGTGAGGGACAGAGCCAGGGGCTGCTCCCTGCCAGCGTGGGACAGGCCGGAGGACAACCTGAAGGCACCCAAGTGGAGCAGATCCTGAGCTGCCCCCGTGCTCCTCAGGGATGCAGGAAGGGACTGTGGGAGCTGTTCTCTGCCCATTCCCAGGCAAGGAAGTACTGGCATCCATCAGCAGTGACAATGCCAACACTAATCCAGAGCTGTCCCATTTCACATTCATATCGTGTTGCACTCTACCACCATTAGCATCACGGCATTAGGGATAAATGAGTAACCTCAGCTCCTCTCCCAACCCACAGGCCTGAACAGCAAGACCAAAGATAAAGGATTATTAGCTACCACAATGGGACCAAAAGAAGTTCTTCATCCATACTGGAATATGGGATGTTGATCATTTATCTACACTGACCCATTAGTAGCAGGGCTTTTAGAAGCTGAAAATGGCTTTAAAAAGTAATTATATTTCGAGAATTACAACCACAAAGTTTATTGTGATCATGAGGATTTAATTCATATCCTTCCATATATTGACTAATATAATGTATTTTGCAAAGAGAATTGATAATTTCTTACTGGAAAAGTGGTTGCTTAATAGAAAAATGCAGATTTATATAGATTCTGGATTTAACAAATTTAAACAACTTAGTAAATTTTTGACCGGTTCCTTGTATATACAAAGTTATGCTCCTTTTTTTTTGCCCCCAGAATCATACCCTTTTGCTGCTCAACACCATTTTTATTGGAAAGGATTTATCAACTCTCCAATAGTGAGACTGAAATGGTGTGTTTGGTCCCCTCCCAGAGCTGCTTCTGGCCCTGCAAAGGACATGAACTTCACTGTGCCAGAGTGTCCTCCTTGCAGGTCCTTGTCCTGAAGAGTAACAAGAAATAAAATCTTTGAGAATGAAGGCAAATCCTAAATATGTCTCCTTTCCCATCATTTCAGCCACTTTCACTTCATTTTGGAGCCATTTTCTCAGCAAAATCCCCCCCAGATATGTTGTTGAAGATAGTGTATCTCTGTAAAGCTGCTAACCTTTGTTTTTCTCCTTCAGTTACATTGTGATGGAGAGGATTTTTACAGTAGCTAGGCCCTCTGTCTTGGCCATTTTCCTCGAAGTTTTTTATGTAGCCATTGCGAATGAGCCCTTTCTACAGCAAATTCTCTCAGGGAGCTGAAATGTAATCGGCTGTGTGTGATACAATCCAGGTGAATTTGTTACAGCATTTACAGGGCAACTTCTTGCCCAACCCCAACAAGAAGCTTCCTTGGAAAATAAGTGTCAAATAATATTACTCATGCCCCTGAAGAAGTATTCAAGGGGAAATTAAAGATAAATTCAGCGTTATGAACAGTCATGGCTATTAGTCATAAGTCGTCACTGTTTGGGAGTGAGAGTGACCCTGTTTCTGCTTTATTTTGTGTTTTGTGTTCACAACACCTTTCCATTCTCCCTTACAGAAGAGCATGGATTTTTAAACTGAGAATGTGTCTTTGATATTTCTGAATCTCAAGACTGAAGTTTTTTTAAACTTCAGTTTAAAACGGAATTTAATGCTGTACAACCCTGCCTAACTCTCATTGCAAATGACTTAAGCCATGCTTATTGTTGGGAGCTACAGGACATGGTCTGCAGGTGAAATACTGAGATCAGCCCTGGTTACATGCAATATAAACCCAGAGTTGGCCTTTTCTGGGGGTAGCACAGCAGTAGCAGCAAATAATTACACCAAAGGGATTCTCAATAAGAAGCAAACATTAAGTTTCAGGGTTTTACCCAAAGGAAGATACTTGTCATTGCACTGGAGTGGGAATAATTAAAGGCTATTTAAAAACTAATTTTCTCTGAGATTTATGGACGTTATTATCCATCAGAGCAAAATGTGCTTCATGAGCACCATAAACACATGCCTGAAGTCAACTGGAGACCATGAGCTATTTGTGGGAGAGTGCAAACACTTGAGACAGCTCCCGGGCAGCAAAAGGTTCCCCCTGGGAAAAAAAAAGAGAGATCCTCCTGCTGTGGGGCCCAGATAAACTCTCCTTCTCACTTCGAGGGTTCCTTGAAAGCCTCCCAGCCACACACTGACATCCATGCATCCCACTCTGCTCTTCTCCTCTGACATGTAACAGGGTCGCAGAATGAAGGGATTGATAAAAAGCTCCTTGTTCTGGCCCAGTAACAAGTGCATACTAGTTTAGAGCATGTTTCCTCTTGGCTATGCCAAAGTCTTCTAAAAAATGCACGTGCAGGCAGGTCATCCTATAAATCCTGTTTGCACCATGGATGGTTGGCTGAATTCAAATGTGCACGGCATATACATTGAGAAATGTTATATTCAAATGGAGAAAACTTTCTAGAAATATTATTATTCACCCCCTGCTATCAGATCATAGCAATCCAACAAGACCTGACTGCTTTGAATTATTATTCATGTACCATAGAATATGTATTTTTAAGTAGCATTGTAAATTAATGTTAGCAAAACATAATTTGTAATTTAAATGTAAATCAAAACTGACTAAGAATATAATTAAGCTTTGAATGCCTAGGTAGTATGTGCAGACTATTTTGTGGCAAGTTTCTAACTATGATTTTAAAGCATATTATTTGCCCAGAATACCTCAATGCATATTATCTGTATATGTGTGCTGTAAAAATGTAAATAATAATAATAAGACACTAGGTTACACACTGTAGAATTCTAGGTTGATATATTTATGTGAAACTGAAAACTGCTTCATGCAGAGTTTTAAGGGAGCAGTGCATGGAGGCTGACTCAGGAATGTTAAGAAGAAACAGTCCCCTCATAACTGGTGCTTCTGCTGCTTGAATTCAATATTTTAATAGAAGTAAAAACCACAATGTCTGCTATTTTATCAAACAACACAGTCATGTAGCTCTAAGTAGTACATATATTTATATTAATATTTGCTTCAGTGCAAGGCAATCGCAAGAGTATAGAGAACATATCTATCAGTCTATCCTCTTACTGAAATCACTGTGTGTTTGCATAAACATTTTGGCACTGGCCAAGCTGGTGGGCAGAGCTGTCACCACTTGCCTGGCCCACTGCCCCCTCAGCACAGGTATTTCCCCACTGATGCAACCCCCTCTAGGCTGTGCTGTAATGTTGGACCACAGGTATTAGTGAAATTATCTCAGCTGAAAAAAGACACAAACCCATCTAACTACACTAGCAGAGACAACTACCTGTGAGGTTGAAATGTAATTCAAATTTTAAAGTAATAAAAATATTTTCTTGCAGAAACAGGGGCTTTGTAGCAATAAGTAATTGTCAAGACTATCTGCTTGACCAATTCAGGGCATTATCTTTAAAACAAAGTTGAAGGTCTGATCAAAATGAAATAAATTAGTTGAAAAGGGCAGGACATATCTAAATTTTTTAAAACAGATGAGACTATTTAAAAATTACTTTCTTGATCTCTGCACTTGGGGCAGCTATCAAATTGCTGCCATTCTCTTCCAGAAGGTGATGGCACTTCTTTGTTTGCTGTTGGCACAAGCACCCAGTAACTGGTGCTCCTGAGGGTGACCAGCATTAAATCTCAGCTGTGCTGCCTCACCCTGCCTTGGCATTGCTGTGCAAGGGTCTGGATCCCCAGGAGGCAGTGGCTGCTGGACTGCCTGCTCCTGAATATCAAAAACATTGATCTCTTCTTGTTCTTCAGTGGCCAACTATACAGATTTTGAAAGGAGAAGAGCACAAAGAGAAGGCACACAGGAAGGACGGGGAAAGGCTTTGAGGATCAAGTGTAGACTGCATGTGGCAGGTTGATCCCAGCTGGATGCCAGGTGCCCACCAAAGCTGCTCTATCACTGCCCTCCTCAGCTGGGCAGGAGGGCAAAAAGAAAACAAAAGTCTCATGAGTCAAGGGCAGGGAGAAATCACTTGCTAATGACTGCCATGGGCAAAAGACACTCCACTTGGGGAAATTAGTTTAATTTACTATCAATCAAATCAGAGCAGAGTAACAAGAAATGAAAGCAGGTCCTAAAAAACCTTCCCCTCTGCCCCCCACTTCTTTCTGGGCTCAGCTTTACTCCCTAACTCCCTCCTATCCTCCCCCCATGCTGCAGGGGGATGGGGAATGGGGGCTACAGTTAGTTCATCACACCTTGTCTCTGCTACTCCTTGTTCCTCAGGGGGAGGACTCCTCACTCTTCCCCTGCTCCAGCGTGGGGTCCAACCCTCTTTGACAGGCAGAAGTGAAATTATTACTGACAGCTAAAATTAAGATTTTAATAATTACCTGAGCTCTTCTTTGCTTAGACCCAGCAGGAGAACATCCTACGATGTGCAGTGTGTCAACCACTTATCTTGAAGTAAATGAAAGCTGAGGCTTTGCAGCATTGGAAATATGTTCAGTAACTTTCAGCATTAGGCTCAAGAGTATTTTTTTAGTATGAAGAGTTCAGCAGGAATTTCACCTTGTATGAGATGAGGACAGACAAATAGTATTCAGAGTGTAAATGATGTTAAAGACTGCCGAAATGGTAGAGGGGGCGAAGACAGAAAGGGAACAAAATATTATAGAAGATTAAGAGGTAAATTAAGATGATGGCTTCTCTCTTCCTACACATAGGTACTGATTTCACACCCTTTCAGTTTGTATTTCACTGCTCACAGAGCCTTTCAGCATCACTTTGATTGGTCTGTTCAGCAGAGAAATGGTCGAACCTTTGCACATGGACAAGCCCTGAGTATGGCTCTTGTGTTCCGTAAGAGTTATCCAGGCACAATTTTGATTGTCTGATCCTTCATGTAAAGAAATCAACTCCTATTCCAAGGGAAATGCCATCTGCTTTGAGAATTACAAAACAATTCTTTTGTTAGGAAATTCAGATGCTGCAGGGGTGACCAAAGTTTGAGTGAGGATGTAGAGCCAAGGGATACTGCAGAGATGGTCTGCCATGTTGACTACCATTTCTTCTTGCTTGAGAAAGGGCTGTGAGGTGTCTCTAGACCAAGACCCATCTGCCACTTCATGGCACCTGCTTGTCTTGTCAGATATCCTGGCTGAACAGCCATCTAAGATCGTCTGCTTCTGTGAGCTGACCTGGTAATTTTGGAGTTATGAGCCTCAAACTTTAGTTTATTTCTGCAGTTGCTTCAAGAAAACTTTGCTTGGACTGATGTGGGATTTCCTAAAGATGTTCCCTAAACTCTGTGATTTTGAAGAATTAGTGTCTTGTGGAAAGGTGGGTTAGTTTTAGAGAGAGAGAGAGAGAGGGAGTGTGTGTGTGTGCGTGTGTATGTGTGTGTGTGTGTGTGTGTGTGTGTCTACTCCACGATGCTGCTTAAAACAGTAAAGCAAGTCACCCATCACTTCCCTAGCTGATCTAGAAACCTCCATGTACAGACTCCTCCCTGAGAGATGCCTGTCCCAGCTCTGTGCTACCCTCCTGGAAAAAGAGGTTTCCTCCTGTGTAGCCCAAACCTCTCCAATAGTGGGGGGGGCAGCTGCCATGGCTTCAGGAAAGTTTAATGCCACTGGCCTCTCTGAGATGGATGTCTCTTGCCTGGTGTGCAATCTGCTCCAGCCATCATTGAGAAAGAGGAGTTCTCAGAATTGCAGAATGGGTTGGGTTTGAAGGGACCTTAAAGATCATCCAGTTCCCATCCCCTTGCCATAGGCAGGGATACCTTCCATGAGATCAGGTTGCTCAGAGCCCCATCTGGTCTGGCCTTGACCACTTCCAGGGATGAGGAACCTGTTGCAGTGCCTCATCATCCTCACAGGGAAGAATTTCCTCCTAATTTGTAACTTAAATCTACCCTCTTTCAGTTTAAAGGCATTCCCCCTCATCCTATCACTTCATGCCCTTGCAAACAGTCCCTCTACAGTTTTCTGTAGCCCTCTTTCAGGTAATGGAATATCACTCTGGAGCCTTCTCTTCCCCTGGCTGGACAGCCCCAGCTCTTTGGCCTGTCTTCATATGAAAGGTTCTCTGGCCCTCAGAGCATCCTTCTGGCCTCCTCTGGACTCCCTCCCAGAGGTCAATGTCCCTCTTATGTTGGGAATCCCACAGCTGGATCCAGTATGCCAGGTGGGGTCTTACAAGAGCGGAGTAGAGGGGGAGAATCACCTCCCCTGACCTGCGGGTTGACCCTCCTGCAAGATAACCCATCTGTGGCCCCTCATCACCTCATCAGGTACAAGGGGTCTTCTTCAAGTCTGCTGGTTATAAATTGCTTTCCCACAGGTTTCAACTCGTTGCAGCTCATCTTGTAATTTCTAAAAGGTTGTGGCTTTGTGATCTTCCCTGCTCAGAAAAACTGGTGATTAGTTACATTTCTCCAGATAACTCAGAATGTAGGTGGATGCTCATCCAAATAGGAGAGGGTATTGAAGAAAGGGTAGCTCACTATAAGCCTGAGTTTTGTTTTCAGTGAAAATTTTAAAGAAATCTACATAGTACACAGTATCTAAATCTAGAAGTCATGTATTTGAATGCATAAAGTGTTATTGTTTATATGCAGGAATGTTTATATGCAAATTTATCACCATAACAATCTCATCAGCTTATCTTAAACTCTTAATTTAGGCCTACAT